>NW_028161303.1:90000-241517 GCF_964263955.1 Coregonus lavaretus
AATGAATCAATCAGTGTGTCTGAGCCAACGAATCAATCAGTGTTTCTGAGCCAATGAATCAATCAGTGTTTCTGAGCCAATGAATCAATCAGTGTTTCTGAGCCAATGAATCAATCAGTGTGTCTGAGCCAATGAATCAATCAGTGTGTCTGAACCAATGAATCAATCAGTGTGTCTTAGCCAATGAATCAATCAGTGTGTCTGAGCCAATGAATCAATCAGTGTTTTCGAGCCAATGAATCAATCGGTGTGTCTTAGCCAATGAATCAATCAAGTGTTTCTGAGCCAATGAATCAATCAGTGTTTCCGAGCCAATGAATCAATCAGTGTGTCTGAGCCAATGAATCAATCAGTGTTTCTGAGCCAATCAATCAATCCGTGTTTCCGAGCCAATTAATCAATCAAGTGTTTCTGAGACAATGAATCAAACCCAACTCCAAAAAACCAGCACACAAAATGAACTACAAAAAGTTAACAAATGTATGCATGTGTGTTTCTCATCTAGTATTTGTATGGGCCACCTAAAACCAGGAGTAGGCTCTGAACATGGATTACATCATTCACTGAGGCCATTGAAACAGGAAGTGTTATACTTCGCCCATTGTATCATAATAAAATGTATAGTTATTACATAATATATAAAGTGTTATTCCACTGCATTTACATCAAAAATGTTATATATATAAAAACAACTTCTGGGCTGATACAAATACTTCCATAATATATGCATTACAAACAAAACAAAGCAACAAAAATAACATGTCACTCCATTGGACAGCTATGCTACAGGTTTGAGGACAGACAGACAGACAGTTAGGGACAACAGACAGACAGACAGTGGGACAACAGACAGACAGACAGACAGACAGACCGGCAGGCAGGCAGGCAGTGGGACAGACAGACAGACAGACAGACCAGGTGACCAGATATAAAGACATTAATTAGACAATCATTACCTTAGCTTTTTGGGAACAGAGTAGTCTACCTCAAGCACCTTCCCATGTAATTCAACTTTACCTGTAAGTATGAGACGAATATGTTATTGTTAACAATGTAATATAGCATATGGCTACTGTAGCATGTTGCCATTGACAAGACTGATGACTGTAACAACTTGTATCAGTTCATGCAAAGCCACTGACACAGCCAAACCATCATTCACCATGCAGTTAGCCGATATCATCTGGCTCTATTAACTGCTACGAAATTGGCATTTGCACTATTTTATTAGGCCTGCATGTTGCCCAGTAATATCTATTTGATAAGATATCCGTTAAATAACAATTTTGTGAATCACATTTAAGAGAAAATAGGAGCCAAAAAGGCTTGATGAGCTCATATTTAAAAGCTTACGATGAGGAATGGGCAGCCATGCTTTCCACTCCCACAAACCTCTCAGCAATTAGGATATTTCTTTCTCTGTAAAGAATGCAAGATCAGAGGTGAGCCTAGAGAGAGAGAGAGGAATGACTTGCTCTCTTAGGTATATGTTCTTCAAGTCCATAAATCTGTTGTGATTCTGTGTAGAAGTACTAAACTCCGACATGATTCCCTCTTCTCGCAGCGTTGTCTTAGTGGCCTGGCGCAGCTCGGAATTAGCCTTTCACCTCGTCCCCCCAGCTACCTGTTTATTCCTCCTTATCTCCGGACACCCATCACCTACCTTTAAGACACCTCGTAAAAACATACCCAGGCATCATAGGAACATGGATTTGACACATTCTCTACGGTTACTTTGGTCGGTTCTTTTCAATAAAATCAAGATAAAAAATAACTGAAAAATAATTATGCCTCCCCGAACATCAGACCATCCCGTGCATTCCAATGGTTGATTACAAAGTAGAGCCCATCTACACATCGGCATCTCCTAACTATAGGTATTATGCGTTATTACGTTACAATGAGTCCTGTTTTATTTACGTATACAGGGATGACATTGGTGAGTGTGTATGATCTGTAATTTGCGATATATTTTTTTAACCATGACGGAGTGAGTGTGAGTCAACTATGGCATTGATGTAACCGCGCGTATCCAATACAGTCCCGAGCCAATTACTGGTAAAGTAATAATCATTTATAATCATTTATTTTCCCATTAATTGTTTTGAGGGTTTCAGCCCGGTCGCGGTGACATTCCTGCATCAGCCCCTGCAGACTAACAGACACTTACCAGAGAGTGTCTCAATAGCTTTTATGGCCCAGTTTTGGTCGGGGAAGTCCACAAAAGCATAGCCGGATTTGAGCAGAACCTGCTCGGCCCCAGGAAGCTTCTTCTCGCCAAAGAGCTGCTTCAAGTCCTCGACAGTGACCAAAGGACTCAAATTCCCCACATATAGTTTGTTCATGATCTTAAGGCAAATCCTTGATATGGAATCAAATCACAGGGAAATGAAATTCAACTGCAAAGTATAAAAAAAACAAGAGAATACAAAATAAAATAGAAAAATCTGGCCGAAAACAGCAATCACCCCCCCAGATGCAGTCGACCCCCAGCTCGAACTCTGATCCTGCTCAAACTCTTTTTTACTGCGATTGAAAAGTGTCGTTCCGACGGCACTCTGGAGCCAACAAGCGCCGCCTCTAAATAAAATCTGACTGAAAATATAAAAACAATTGTTTGGAGGTGTTTGTTGGACCGGAGCATCAGCGCTTCCACGTCATGGCAAGGCAGGTATGAAGGTGGCATCAGGACCATAGGGGAGGTTAACCAGGGGTTGGCTCAGGGTTGACCTGTAAACCCTCTGGGCTATAGGGGCAGGTACCGTAACCCTCTGGGCTATAGGGGCAGGTACCGTAACCCTCTGGGCTATAGGGGCAGGTACCGTAACCCTCTGGGCTATAGGGGCAGGTACCGTAACCCTCTGGGCTATAGGGGCAGGTACCGTAACCCTCTGGGCTATAGGGGCAGGTACCGTAACCCTCTGGGCTATAGGGGCAGGTACCGTAACCCTCTGGGCTATAGGGGCAGGTACCGTAACCCTCTGGGCTATAGGGGCAGGTACCGTAACCCTCTGGGCTATAGGGGCAGGTACCGTAACCCTCTGGGCTATAGGGGCAGGTACCGTAACCCTCTGGGCTATAGGGGCAGGTACCGTAACCCTCTGGGCTATAGGGGCAGGTACCGTAAACTACTAAAACAATCCGTCCTTGACTAATAACGTGCGTCACATTAATGTTCACACCTGGCTGGATGTTGCATAGTCTGGACCATTCATCCATAAATGAATAACCCCTGGTTAGACCGGATCTATTGATGAAGGCATAGGGGAAGGGATGGAGCTGCTTGCCCCTGGTCCTTACTGAAGTATCGCCGACCAGTCACAGAGGCTGCATGGCGCTGAACAGCCAATCAGGGCGACTCTCCTTTACAGAGGAACACGCCCACACGCATGGTAAAGTAATGACATGTTTATGGAAGGCTGGCGAGGCCCAAACTCTGCTCTGTGTTGGCCAATAGTTCATTTGAATTAACACCGCCATAGCATGAACAATTTAAGATGTTGTAGTCTTTCAGTTTCAGGCCTTCAGTTTTTTTGTTGTTGATTGCAATAGTTTTCAATTATCAGTTGTACTCTACAATTTATTTTGAAATGGGGAAATCATTATTAGCACTCCCTCTGTCATTATTAGCACTCCCTCTGTCATTATTAGCACTCCCTCTGTCATTATTAGCACTCCCTCTGTCATTATTAGCACTCCCTCTGTCATTATTAGCACTCCCTCTGTCATTATTAGCACTCCCTCTGTCATTATTAGCACTCCCTCTGTCATTATTAGCACTCCCTCTGTCATTATTAGCACTCCCTCTGTCATTATGCTGCTAATGTTTCCATTCGTTCTTCAATTTCTACAATGATTTCAGAGAAAGCATAATGGTGGAATGATGATTGATTAATTACATTAAAGGATGACTGTGCTAATCGTTATCACAACGTGTGGAACCAATGGAACACCTATGCTCAAGGTATTGCAGGCCTTGGTTGAGGAGAGCTGATTTGGAGGCGCGGCAACTCCCCGAGAGCAACACGTTTTGTTGTGCACGTGCACGCTACTGCACATGCTGTCATGTACTGTAGGGGGAGTAATACACCGGGCAACGTTAACATTCTCCTATGAGTGGATGGAACCGCATCCATAGTGGTGACTCTGAAGTACAACATTTATATGTTACAGAATTGCAGAATGATAAGTATGCTTGAAAAATCACGTAAAGTAATTACTGGTATATGTCTCTTAGTACCATGCCAATCAACGCTAAGCACCTTGTTAAAACAGAAAGCTAAATAAATGATTGAACTTCTTATTACCAAAAATACTCATATCAAGGAATATAACAGGACATTTGAAAATTAAGGAATATTCTCATCTTAATTTTAAAAAAAAGTATTGATGATAGGACAACGTGTTTAAAGAAGCAGTTTGTTTATTGCAGAGTAACTGGCAGACTAAAACAAACTATACATTGAAGATGCTGAACTAGAATCTCTGTACCAACATATTCCTGGCTTTTGTTAACAAAACAAATAGGTACAGAATGCCCAAATGAAACATGGGAGAGAAGAGAGCTCAAATAGGTACAGAATGCCCAAATCAAATCAAATGTTATTTGCCACATGCGCCGAATACAACAGGTGTAGACCTTACAGTGAATGCAAATAATCTGGGTAGCCCTGATTGGCTGTTCAGGAGTCTTATGGCTTGGGGGTAGAAGCTGTTAAGGAGCCTTTTGGACCTAGACTTGGCGCTCCGGTACCGCTT
The DNA here is from genome assembly GCF_964263955.1 of Coregonus lavaretus. Taxonomy (NCBI): domain Eukaryota; kingdom Metazoa; phylum Chordata; class Actinopteri; order Salmoniformes; family Salmonidae; genus Coregonus; species Coregonus lavaretus. The sequence goes on from NW_028161303.1 coordinate 94,759, forward strand.
GCCGTGCGGTAGCAGAGAGAACAGTCTATGACTAGGGTGGCTGGAGTCTTTGACCATTTTTAGGGCCTTCCTCTGACACCGCCTGGTATAGAGGTCCTGGATGGCAGGAAGCTTGGCCCCAGTGATTTCCTGGGCCGTACGCACTACCCTCTGTAGTGCCTTGCGGTCGGAGGCCGAGAAGTTGCCATATCAGGCGTTGATGCAACCAGTCAGGGTGCTCTCGATGGTGCAGCTTTAGAACGTTTTGAGGATCTGAGGATCCATGACCAATCTTTTCAGTCTCCTGAGGGGGAATAGGCTTTGTTGTGCCCTCTTCACGACTGTCTTGGTGTGTTTGGACAATGATAGTTTGTTGGTGATGTGGACACCAAGGAACTTGAAGCTCTCAACCTGTTCCACTACAGCCCTGTCGATGAGAATGGGGGCGTGCTCAGTCCTCATTTTATTCCTGTAGTCCACAATCATCTCCTTTGTCTTGATCACGTTGAGGGAGAGGTTGTTATCCTGGCACCACACGGTCAGTTCTCTGACCTCCTCCCTATAGGCTGTCTCATCGTTGTCGGTGATCAGGCCTACCACTGTTGTGTCGCGGCAAACTTAATGATGGTGTTGGAGTTGTGCCTAGCCATGCAGTCATGGGTGAACAGGGAGTACAGGAGGGGACTGAGCACGCACCCCTGAGGGGGCCCCGTGTTGAGGATCAGCGTGGCGGATGTGTTGTTACCTACCCTTACCACCTGGGGGTGGCCCGTCAGGAAGTCCAAGATCCAGTTGCAGAGGTAGGTGTTTAGTCCCAAGGTCCTCAGCTTAGTGATGAGCTTTGAGAGCACTATGGTGTTGAACGCTGAGCTGTAGTCAATGAATAGCATTCTCACGTAAGTGTTCCTCTTGTCCACGTGGGAAAGGGCAGTGTGGAGTGCAATAGAGATTGCATCATCTGTGGATCTGTTGGGGCGGTATGCAAATTGGAGTGGTTCTAGGGCTTCTGGGATAATGGTGTTGATGTGAGCCATGACCAGCCTTTCAAAGCACTTCATGGCTACAGACGTGAGTGCTACGGGTCGGTAGTCATTTAGGCAGGTTATCTTAGTGTCCTTGGGCACAGGGACTATGGTGGTCTGCTTGAAACATGTTTGTATTACAGAACATTACTCGAAGTGAGCATAGAAGTGATTTAGCTCGTCTGGTAGGCTTGTGTCACTGGGAAGGTCGCGGCTGTGCTTCCCATTGTAGTCACTAGATGAGACAACAAGAGACAGAACCACCACTAGATCAAACAAGAGACAGAACCACCACTAAATGGGACAACAAGAGACAGAACCACCACTAGATGGGACAACAAGAGACAGAACCACCACTAGATGGGACAACAAGAGACAGAACCACCACTAGATGAGACAAGAGACAGAACCACCACTAGATGAGACAAGAGACAGAATCACCACTAGATGGGACAACAAGAGACAGAACCACCACTAGATGAGACAACAAGAGACAGAACCACCACTAGATGAGACAACAAGAGACAGAACCACCACTAGATGAGACAAGAGACAGAACCACCACTAGATCAAACAAGAGACAGAACCACCACTAGATGGGACAACAAGAGACAGAACCACCACTAGATGAGACAAGAGACAGAACCACCACTAGATGGGACAACAAGAGACAGAACCACCACTAGATGAGACAAGAGACAGAACCACCACTAGATGAGACAACAAGAGACAGAACCACCACTAGATGAGACAACAAGAGACAGAACCACCACTAGATGAGACAAGAGACAGAACCACCACTAGATGAGACAACAAGAGACAGAACCACCACTAGATAAGACAACAAGAGACAGAACCACCACTAGATGGGACAACAAGAGACAGAACCACCACTAGATGGGACAAGAGACAGAACCACCACTAGATGAGACAACAAGAGACAGAACCACCACTAGATAAGACAAGAGACAGAACCACCACTAGATGAGACAAGAGACAGAACCACCACTAGATGAGACAACAAGAGACAGAACCACCACTAGATGGGACAACAAGAGACAGAACCACCACTAGATGGGACAACAAGAGACAGAACCACCACTAGATGAGACAACAAGAGACAGAACCACCACTAGATGGGACAAGAGACAGAACCACCACTAGATGAGACAACAAGAGACAGAACCACCACTAAATGGGACAACAAGAGACAGAACCACCACTAGATGAGACAACAAGAGACAGAACCACCACTAGATGAGACAACAAGAGACAGAACCACCACTAGATGAGACAAGAGACAGAACCACCACTAGATGAGACAACAAGAGACAGAACCACCACTACATGAGACAACAAGAGACAGAACCACCTAGATGGGACAACAAGAGACAGAACCACCACTAGATGGGACAAGAGACAGAACCACCTCTAGATGGGACAACAAGAGACAGAACCACCACTAGATGAGACAAGAGACAGAACCACCACTAGATGAGACAACAAGAGACAGAACCACCACTAGATGAGACAACAAGAGACAGAACCACCACTAGATGAGACAAGAGACAGAACCACCACTAGATGAGACAAGAGACAGAACCACCACTAGATGAGACAACAAGAGACAGAACCACCACTAGATGGGACAACAAGAGACAGAACCACCACTAGATGAGACAAGAGACAGAACCACCACTGATGAGACAAGAGACAGAACCACCACTAGATGAGACAAGAGACAGAACCACCACTAGATGTCCTAGTGCTAACTAACCTAGTCCTTGATCATGACTCCCAGTTCCATTACTGTAAAGGCAGAATGCCTCCAGTTATCGAGAGCAAGTGCTAACCCAAACATCATGCCTGTTCTCATAAAAGTAACTAGGTACCTAACTTGCAAATCCGGGTTAGTTATCAATATCTTTGTCCGAGTTTAAATGAATTGGCTAGCTAGCTAACATTAGCTAGCATAGGGATCTTCTTAGCTAGCCAGTTCGAGTTGAAACATTATTGATAGCAAGCTGGCTAATGTTAACTATGCAAAGCTTCCTCTCTATGACATTACACCACATTACACATTAGGGAGACGCTATGTACATTACATGACCAGAAGTATGTGGACACCTGCTCGTCGAACATCTCATACCAAGATCAAGGGCATTAATATGGAGTTGGTCCCCCCTTTGCTGCTATAACAGCCTCCACTCTTCTGGGAAGAGCATTAGTGAGGTCGGGCACTGATATTTGGCGATTAGGCCTGGCTCGCAGTTGGCGTTCCAATTCATTCCAAAGGTGTTCGATGGGATTGAGGTCAGGGCTCTGTGCAGGCCAGTCAAGTTCTTCCACACTGATCTCGACAACAAACCATTTCTGTATGGACCTCGCTTTGTGCACGGGGGCATTGTCATGCTGAAACAGGAAAGGGCCTTCCCCAAACTGTTGCCAGAAAGTTGGAAGCACAGAATCGTCTAGAATGTCATTGTATGCTGTAGCGTTAAGATTTCCCTTCACTGGAACTAAGGGGCCTAGAATGAACCATGAAAAACAGCCCCAGACCATTATTCCTCCTCCACCAAACTTTACAGTTGGCACTATGCATTCGGGCAGGTAGCGTTTTCCTGGCATCAGCCAAACCCAGATTCATCCGTCGGACTGCCAGATAGTGAAGCGTGCTTCATCACTCCAGAGAACGCGTTTCCACTGCTCCAGAGTCCAATGGCGGCGAGCTTTACACCACTCCAGCCGACGCTTGGCATTGCGCATGGTGATCTTAGGCTTGTGTGCGGCTGCTCGGCCACGGAAACCCATTTCATGAAGCTCCCGACTAACAATTATTGTGCTGAAGTTGCTTCCAGAGGCAGTTTGGAACTCAGTAGTGAGTGTTGCATTCGAGGACAGACAATTTTTACGCACTACGCGCTTTAGCACTTGGCAGTCCTGTTCTGTGAGCTTGTTTGGCCTACCACTTCGCGGCTGAGCTGTTGTTGCTCCTAGACATTTCCATTTCACAATAACAGCACTTACAGTTGACCGTGGCAGCTCTAGCAGGGCAGAAATTTGACGAACTGACTTGTCAGAAAGGTGACATCCTATGACGGTACCTCATTGAATGTCACTGAGCTCTTCAGTAAGGCCATTCTACTGCCAATGTTTCCTATGGAGATTGCATGGCTGTGTGCTCAATTTTATACACCTGTCAGATATGGGTGTGGCTGAAATATACGAATCCACTAATTTGAAGGGGTGTCCACATACTTTTGTGGACACCCGGTTCAGGGAACAGAACCAAAAACTGGAAAATCACAAAATTTTTAGAGGAACAGAATCCGAACCGGGAACGAAAGTGATCTATATTGTTGCAGAACAGAACCGTTATTTTAAACTTATTTTACGTTCCGGGCATTTTTTTCCAGTCCCACAAAAAATGCAACAAAGCGCCTATGCAAAGCCCTCACTCAGCAACGTATTCCAGTGGCCCCTCCTCTCTGCCAGTGGCCCCTCCTCTCTGCCAGTGGCCCCTCCTCTCTGCCAGTGGCCCCTCCTCTCTGAAGCATAGGCTGCTGGAGCCTACTGACGTTACAAGCGAGATTCAGACATTATGGAGAGAGATTTTTAATTAGAGAAGAATGGATTAACTTTTTCAATGCTAGTTAAGGATACTATAGCTTCTTAGCTAGCTAGCTAGCTATATCTGGTCCAACATTAAGCCAACTCTCGGAAGTTCAGCCTCCCTAGTCATAGACTGTTCTCTCTGCTACCGCACGGCAAGCGGTACCGGAGTGCCAAGTCTAGGTCCAAGAGGCTTCTAAACAGCTTCTACCCCCCCCCCCCCCCCCCCTTTTACGCTGCTGCCGCTCTCTGTTTATTATCTATGCATAGTAACTTTAACTCTACCTACATGTACATATGACCTCAATTACCTCGACTAACCTGTGCCCCTGCACATTGACTCTGTACCGGTACCCCCTATATATAGCCTCACTACTGTTATTTTACTGCTGTTCTTTAATATATATTTTTTTAATTTTAATTTTAATTATCTATTTTTTACTTAACACTTATTTTTCTTAAAACTGTATTGTTGGTTAAGGGCTTGTCAGTAAGCATTTCACTGTAAGGTCTACACCTGTTGTATTTGACGCATGTGACAAATACAATTTGATTTGATTTGGAGTCAAAGTTCCACCATAGAAGCCGCTCCTCCGTAGGTATAATTCTGTGGGCCTAATTCAGATAATGCATGTCATGACAATATGCCCAGCGCTTCAAGCCAAGCCTCCTCCTCCACTCTCTCTCTCTCTCTCGCTCTCTCCCCAGTCGCATCTTGTGCCCTACACTTGTCTGTCCAATGCATGTAAACACCAGCTTGATAGCTTGATTGTCTTTTTTCAGAGGTTTAAAAAGGAACTTTTCGAACCGGTTCAGAACTTTATTTTGCTGGTCGGAACATTGGAACGGAAACGAAAAAAAGAATGGTTCTGTTCAGAACAAAATGATTCGAAAATAATTTTGGTTCCAACCCCTGCGGGAAACTGCCCTTTTCATCCTCATGCTAGCTAGCAGTAGCCACCACAGCCAGTGTTTGTTGTTCAACATGACGTACCATTGGTAGCTATCTACTGCTAGCTAGCATGAGGACTAACAGGGCAGTTTCCCGGGAAAACAAGTTAAAATCTATTATCAATCTTCTCAATGTATCAGTGTGGAGTACAGTGGCATATCCCGTCCCTGCATTGAGGTACGTTTTCTGAAGCATATCTCGTGCCGGCTCCACAGTGTCTTAATCTTAGTTTATCTAGTAATTTTAGGATCACCAAAGTTTGGTAGCCTATGCTGTTGGTTGCAACACTTGCTGGCCGTGGGCATGAGTGTTCATGCGGTGATTATAATGTATAACTCTTCAAACGTTCTCCTAAGGTCAAACAAGTTTGGTACAGGGACAGACAAAATGTTTACATGCAAATCTGATTGGACACAGCATTGAATTATTTAAATATATTTCCGGGGACAGCTCTAGCTGGGGACTGGTCACCCTATACCATAGCATTTACATTAACCAGACGCTCTTATCCAGAGCGACTTACAGTTAGTGAATACATATTTTTTTATACTGGCCCCCTGTGGGAATCAAACCCACAACCCTGGCGTTGCAAACGCCATGCTCTATCAACTGAGCTACATCCCTGCCGGCCATTCCCTCCCCTACCCTGGACGAATTGTGCACCGCCCATGAATCTCCCGGTCGCGGCCGGCTGCGACAGAGCCTGGATTTGAACCAGGATCTCTAGTGGCACAGTTAGCACTGCGATGCAGTGCCTTAGACCACTGCGCCACTCAGGAGTACAGCCTAGTTAACTTCTCAAAGCATTTTATTCAGATTCATGCTTTATATTTAATTTATTAAATGTGAATTATTTGGTGCTATACATTAACATATTTTAGTAACTGCTTTTTAAAATAATATTTAATCAGTGATGCAACTGTATCTGTTAATAAAAGTTATACATTGTGTTTGCTTTCTTTGCGTGGCAGTATCTGAGACACTAATCTAGTGTAAGCTTCTTAAATAGATCGAGATAGATGAGGTGCTGGATTATAACGCTGCTATTAGTCTCCTCTCTCTCTGGAGTAGATTCCACTCTCACCACTGAAGAGGTCAATTCATCCAGATTCTTCTTCTGATAGAACCATAGCTGTTGTTGGTCTGTTGAACAGGTTTTTATTATTATTACGATCTAATGGATTATTGGGATGATGCAGCTCTCTGAGGACTATTGAGTATGACAGTCTCAATGGTAAAAGGTTTTCTTTCAAGGACTTCTTTCTTTCAGCCAATTCATCTTTGACATCTACGCATAATGGTCATTCTGTGGGCCTGCTACCTGTTCCTCACTTACCTGTCTCTCTACCTGTCCTTCAACTTCCTGCGCAGTTTACGACAGGACAGTGGGAAGCAGAAAGTGACCTCAAGGATGCGTAGGAAGAGGAGAAGAAGGGGACGGGCTCGGCTGTCCACACGGAGAGCCTTCCAACGCAGGAGCACCAGCAGCTGACAGACATGAGCTCATTGGGATGATCAAGAAACTGCTTCTTCTGGTGGTACTCTACTGTCATGTGCAATGTGATAGAATCAAATGCAAGAACAAGTGATGGGACAATTGGACATCTGTAGGATTTGTTATGGGGGAACAATCAATGACAGTCTTAGGAGAAGACAAACGTTTGACATAAATTGTGGCAAAAAATAACTTTGTAGAGAACACATTTCATATAATTGTGTATTTTTACACAACAGACAGGCTGACTCAAAGGCTTAACTTTGTGTTGCATATTGGGGGGGGTCAATGGGTTCCGGGTTCAACACTCTTCTAGGGTGGTCCGGGGGCATGCCCCTCGTGAGATTAAAAAAAAGAAAAATAGCTGTGAAATTGTTGTTTCTGGTGAATTCTAGAGGGAAAATACATCCAAAACCTTCCTGATAATTTGGTCAATATATCCCAACCACAACTGAAATACCAATATTTTCTGTATTACTTTAAACTGTTGGTCTAACTCTAACAGTTCCGAAAGTCGCCACGTTTGGCAATTTGTTTGTAGAACGACTGTGAGAAAGTCAGTTCTAGGATGCGTTCAGTTCGATTGAACCTTTGCTAAGTTGCATAACTTTTGCTAGGTTGCGTAACACGTTTCCCCAAAACGTTCTTCAACATTCTTGAACAGACTTTAAGATAGCCTACGTTTGGTGGGTGTGGTTTGAAGCAATGAGTGACGTATTTGAAGGGCAGCGGTGCATTTTGAACCCACAACCCAACCCCTTCCCGTTTTTCAACTGATTGTTCAGAAGAGCACTGTTTCCGTGTAATTGAACGTTGCATTTTGTTTTTTCGTACTGAAATTTCCCCCTCCAAAAATGTGCCGAACAACATATTGGTCCATATTATCAGGCTGGTGTGTTATTTAGCAATTAGCATTATCGGTCACACTTTATTTGGATATTCCGGAAAGTCATAGTATCAACAAACTATCTGTTGATAAGCAACTGCTTGCTAAGGTTACGGTTCGAGCTCAGACAGCATTGTCAAACGTTTGCCTGCCGAAAGTACAGTCAATCTCTTTCGTGTTCACACAGCAAAGACCTTGAAGTCGTAAGCCACTCAGCCTTGTTAAAATACTCCAAACCAAAAGGTGGCATTAGTGTTGTTTGGCAATGCATGTCCGTGTGTGTTGCTTTATGGTCTAGTCAATGTTAGCTGTTGCTATTGTTGTAGAAAGCCCTTGTTGATACTAGCCAGATGGCCACAGCTAAATAACTAGCTAGCAAGATGACAAAGAAACCATTTAATTCACTCTCCTTAATTACATACAGCCCATAGATACATTTTTTGCTAGCTGGCTAACATTAGCTAAATGGTCAGTATGATTTGCTAGCTAGCTAGCTGTTGTGCTAGCTAGGTAAAGTAAAGACACTGCATTGACTCTCGGTAGCCAGCTACAGGCAGCTGCTTCATGGAAATGAATCCATTGTGATTTAATTAGACTGTTACTAGCTACAGTGGCCAGATAGCTAGCTATCAGACTGTTACTAGCTACAGCGGCCAGATAGCTAGCTATCAGACTGTTACTAGCTACAGCGGCCAGATAGCTAGCTATTAGACTGTTACTAGCTACAGTGGCCAGATAGCTAGCTATTAGACTGTTACTAGCTACAGTGGCCAGATAGCTAGCTATTAGACTGTTACTAGCTACAGCGGCCAGATAGCTAGCTATTAGACTGTTACTAGCTACAGCGGCCAGATAGCTAGCTATTAGACTGTTACTAGCTACAGCGGCCAGATAGCTAGCTATTAGACTGTTACTAGCTACAGTGGCCAGATAGCTAGCTATTAGACTGTTACTAGCTACAGTGGCCAGATAGCTAGCTATTAGACTGTTACTAGCTACAGCGGCCAGATAGCTAGCTATTAGACTGTTACTAGCCAGATAGCTAGCTATTAGACTGTTACTAGCTACAGCGGCCAGATAGCTAGCTATCAGACTGTTACTAGCCAGATAGCTAGCTATTAGACTGTTACTAGCCAGATAGCTAGCTATTAGACTGTTACTAGCTACAGTGGCCAGATAGCTAGCTATTAGACTGTTACTAGCTACAGTGGCCAGATAGCTAGCTATTAGACTGTTACTAGCCAGATAGCTAGCTATTAGACTGTTACTAGCTACAGTGGCCAGATAGCTAGCTATTAGACTGTTACTAGCTACAGTGGCCAGATAGCTGCTATTAGACTGTTACTAGCTACAGTGGCCAGATAGCTAGCTATTAGACTGTTACTAGCTACAGCGGCCAGATAGCTAGCTATTAGACTGTTACTAGCTACAGCGGCCAGATAGCTAGCTATTAGACTGTTACTAGCTACAGCGGCCAGATAGCTAGCTATTAGACTGTTACTAGCCAGATAGCTAGCTATTAGACTGTTACTAGCTACAGCGGCCAGATAGCTAGCTATCAGACTGTTACTAGCCAGATAGCGGCCAGATTATGTTATGAGTGTGAGTGTCGTATCTACCAGCTGACCCAGAGGGGCCTCACTGCCCACCTGAGAAACCACTCTCTCAGACGCAACCAGCAGCAGCTGGACCAGCAGTCTAGCAAACTCAACATACCTGACAAAACAATGAATCATAGTACAGCCCCTCTGAAAAAAAATAGCTCCCCTCTACACAACAACCCTGCCTCTCTACAAGATGATAACGTCCATCTACAAGACATTAAAGAAGAAGAACTTCTAACCATAGAATCTCAATCTAGTTCTGTGTTTTAACCCCTCCCCTTTGTCCGATAACCATGCCCCTCCTCTGACATGGAAAACTGACCTGGGAACTTTATCAGTGAATATTTCTGTACATGAGAACACTGAGCCTGGGATCAAATCCTCTAACTAGAGAACATCTAGTACTTGGTTGTTACAGAAGATGAACTGTTTTATCGATACAGACCGAATGGGAGAAATTACCTCCAAGCTAACTGTTATTTAGAGGTAGTCTAGGTTGGTGACAACAGGATCCTTATTGGATATCCGAATGAAGCCCACTTGTGCAGTATTTGTACAGTATACTGTTTTTCGATTGTAACACCAGTGTTCCACTAGTGTATACACCCTTATGTAAACTAGGGAAATGGTGTTTCCATAGCTAGTGCTGACAGTAGTAGCATAATCAACAATCTCTGCATTATCAAAACAGTTGCTTTGTGAGAAGGTGTTAAAGTCCACAGTTAGCCATTGTTCTGTAAATGTCAGCTGAAAAGTACCAGTGGCCTGGCTTTGGCCCCAGGTGAGAGCAGGTCCGCCGGAGCCACCCCACGTAGATAGAAACAGAAAAGACTGAGCCATATGTACAGTATTTGTTCGTCACTGTTACCTTGAAGGCCATGTGTCTTTTAAAACATTGTAAGCCCTTTATAAGCCCCATAATATTCTACATTATATGCATCTTCTCTTCTATCCTTAATTTCTGTCATTCATATAGAGAGAATTCAGTTGAATCTTTTGTATTCTATACATTTAGATCTATAGTTCTCTTACACAACATTAACGGTAAGTAGCTTTACGTAAAATGTGATAGTCACATTTATAAAATGTAATTTAGTGCTTCTGAGTTAAACATTTATGTTGGTATAGAGTATATTATTAGACCATACCTGAGCCTATGAGGTTTAACCTCTTTTCGTTCTGGATCTGCACTTTTCTCTTTATCAGCGTTTTGTTTATTTCCTACAATACTCCAGGGTTAGTAGTACAGCACTATGGGTAGGGTTTGTGGGTGCAACGTACCCATAGAAATGTATTGTATAGAACAAATACTTTGTCAAACATATGGGTTGTCTGTCATGAGGTTTAGTGTCATCTCTATTACATTTCTATCTGCAACACTCTGAATGTTTCACCTCACTGAATACACCCCATCTAGTCCCGTGTAGCTCAGTTGGTAGAGCATGGCGCTTGCAACGCCAGGGTTGTGGGTTAGATTCCTATGGGGGACTAGATGTACGAAAATGTATGCACTCACTAACTGTAAGTCGCTCTGGATAAGAGCGTCTGCTAAATGACTAAAATGTAAATGTAAATGTAAAATGTAAATGTAGACTGTTACTAGCCAGATAGCTAGCTATTAGACTGTTACTAGCTACAGCGGCCAGATAGCTAGCTATTAGACTGTTACTAGCTACAGCGGCCAGATAGCTAGCTATTAGACTGTTACTAGCTACAGTGGCCAGATAGCTAGCTATTAGACTGTTACTAGCTACAGTGGCCAGATAGCTAGCTATTAGACTGTTACTAGCTACAGCGGCCAGATAGCTAGCTATTAGACTGTTACTAGCTACAGCGGCCAGATAGCTAGCTATTAGACTGTTACTAGCTACAGCGGCCAGATAGCTAGCTATTAGACTGTTACTAGCTACAGTGGCCAGATAGCTAGCTATTAGACTGTTACTAGCTACAGTGGCCAGATAGCTAGCTATTAGACTGTTACTAGCTACAGCGGCCAGATAGCTAGCTATTAGACTGTTACTAGCCAGATAGCTAGCTATTAGACTGTTACTAGCTACAGCGGCCAGATAGCTAGCTATCAGACTGTTACTAGCCAGATAGCTAGCTATTAGACTGTTACTAGCCAGATAGCTAGCTATTAGACTGTTACTAGCTACAGTGGCCAGATAGCTAGCTATTAGACTGTTACTAGCTACAGTGGCCAGATAGCTAGCTATTAGACTGTTACTAGCCAGATAGCTAGCTATTAGACTGTTACTAGCTACAGTGGCCAGATAGCTAGCTATTAGACTGTTACTAGCTACAGTGGCCAGATAGCTGCTATTAGACTGTTACTAGCTACAGTGGCCAGATAGCTAGCTATTAGACTGTTACTAGCTACAGCGGCCAGATAGCTAGCTATTAGACTGTTACTAGCTACAGTGGCCAGATAGCTAGCTATTAGACTGTTACTAGCTACAGTGGCCAGATAGCTAGCTATTAGACTGTTACTAGCTACAGCGGCCAGATAGCTAGCTATTAGACTGTTACTAGCTACAGCGGCCAGATAGCTAGCTATTAGACTGTTACTAGCTACAGCGGCCAGATAGCTAGCTATTAGACTGTTACTAGCCAGATAGCTAGCTATTAGACTGTTACTAGCTACAGCGGCCAGATAGCTAGCTATTAGACTGTTACTAGCTACAGCGGCCAGATAGCTAGCTATTAGACTGTTACTAGCTACAGCGGCCAGATAGCTAGCTATCAGACTGTTACTAGCTACAGCGGCCAGATAGCTTGTGCATTGTGCTGCACCATGTTTTAAAAAATGAAAGTTTGCGCTGCACTTACCACTCGATTAGTTTCATATGAAGTGTGTGTGACTGCCTTGCTCAGTTAGTGCACATGATCAAACCTAATTAAAAAATCCTTTAAGCACAAAACTCTTTAGCCAGATGTAAAGACTTTGTTTAGAAAAAAACGCAGCTTTATTGTTTTAGTTAGAACAATTCTGATGAAAAGGGGGTGGATGACGTTGTTGCTGCTCGCGCTGTTCCCTGTGCGCACTGAGTGCTAGTGCATGTGATGCAACCAGGATATAGGTGGTCCATGAATCTGTAAACATGAGTAGATCACCCTGAAAACAACGGATGAACATCCAATTCTTATTATACCTCAGTGGGGAACATCCTATGCCCCCCGGCAACCCCCCCGTAGCCTACTAGAAACCAGTTGTTCCAAAGTTTAGAATACTACCAAAGATGTGTTTGAACTCACAAAATGCCCAATATAACCTTTACCAATTGTCTCTTGTTTTCGAACTCACATGCGAGATGCGCACCTCATCACTTCGCAATAGAAACCTCCAATTGAAAAATATCCAATCATAAAATAAGGAATTTAGTAAAATAATAATAAATAATTGGTCATTTAGCAGACGCTCTTATCCAGAGCGACTTACAGGAACAATTAGGGTTAAGTGCCTTGCTCAAGGGCACATCGACAGATTTTTCACCTAGTCAGCTCGGGGATTAGAACCAGCGACCTTCCGGTTACTGGCACAACGCTCTTAACCACTAAGCTACCTGCCGCCCATAGTAGTACTGTGTAGTGTAAAGCCACAGAAAGCCAATAGCTACAGTGGGAAAATTATTTCCAATCCATCAAATTCATCATGGTAAATTATTGGAGGGGTCAATAAATCCCTCCAAGTTACGCGCCTGGGCTGACTGAGGTGTCAATGGTTCTCCCCTTGTAAGGTGTTAGCACAGATGGAACAATGAGCCAGATATTTCACCGGATGTATCCATCTGAAGCATCTGGTTGGCATTTCCACTCACCACTAAAGTCCAGTGGCCGGCAGTGGGAGTTTGGCCGACATTCGGCTAATTTTCTCATAGATTAAAGATTTGATCTCAATACAGTTTTCTTTTCCCCAAACTAAAATCTGTTACGAACAGAGTGGACTACGTTTTGTAGACTTTACCCTTTGCCAAAGTTTTGTTGTTTAGAAGGAGTGCCAGGGTCAATTGAGTTATAAAATGGTGTTGTTTAGAAGGAGTGCAAGGGCCAATTGAGTTATTGCACAGGCGCATCTCACAGAGTAGGCATTCCCTAATGAAGATATGCAAATACATGCTAGAACGCACCAATAGGATATCGCTAGCTCACGCTTGGCTCCGCCCACCTCCTTGCTTGTTCTGCCCACTATGATTAATTTGCTCCCGTTGGAAACGACAGGCTGTGGTCTATCTTGGATCACGGATTATTAGATAGAAGAGGATCAGCATGATCACCTAGATCTGGTCCAGGACGTTAGTGCGGCTTGCTGACGCTGAGCCAATACCCTGGACTGGAGCTACACGCCCACCATGTTCTATCCATATTAGGGTGCTCATAATCCCTATGTGATCCACAAGAGACATACAGTAGTAACAGTACTATGTGTATCGTGTTGATGACCACAATAGACTTTAAACTGCAAACAACATGTATTCCTTGCACAACACTTGTAACTGCCTTGACATCGATATCAGTCTCAGTTTCTCAATCATAAACTGTATGTTATAATGTGCTTTATCTACATTATTAAAATATACAGTGCATTCGGAAAGTATTCAGACCCCTTGACTTTTTCCACATTTTGTTACATTACAGCCTTATTTTATATTTGAATAAACTGTTTTTTTCCCTCATCAATCTACACACAATACCCCATAATGATGAAGCAAAAACAGGTTTCACATTTACATAAGTATTCAGACCCCTTCGGCAGCGATTACAGCCTCAAGTCTTCTTCGGTATGACGCTACAAGCTTGGCACACCTGTATTTGGGGAGTTTCTCCCATTCCTCTCTGCAGATTCCCTCAAGCTCTGTCAGGTTGGATGGGGAGCGTTGCTGCACAGCTATTTTCAGGTCTCTCCAGAGATGTTCGATCGGGTTCAAGTCCGGCTATGGCTGGGCCACTCAAGGACATTCAGAGACTTGTCCCGAAGCCACTCCTGCGTTGTCTTGGCTGTGTGCTTAGGGTCGTTGTCCTGTTGGAAGGTGAACCTTCGCCCCAGTCTGAGGTCCTGGAGCAGGTTTTCATCAAGGATCTCTCAGTACTTTTCTCCGTTCATCTTTCCCTCGATCCTGGCTAGTCTCCCAGTCCCTGCCGCTGAAAACATCACCACAGCATGATGCTGCTACAACCATGCTTCACCATAGGGATGGTGCCAGGTTTCCTCCAGACGTGACGCTTGACATTCAGGCCAAAGAGTTCAATCTTGGTTTCATCAGACCAGAGAATCTTGTTTCTCATGGTCTGAGTCCTTCAGGTGCCTTTTGGCAAACTCCAAGTGGGCTGTCATGTGCCTTTGGCTTCCGTCTGGCCACTCTACCATAAAGGCCTGATTGGTGGAGTGCTGCAGAGATGGTTGTCCTTCTGGAAGGTTCTCCCATCTCCACAGAGGAACTCTGGAGCTCTGTCAGAGTGACCATCGGGTTCTTGGTCACCTTCCTGACCAAGGCCCTTCTCCCCCAATTGCTCAGTTTGGCCGGGTGGCCAGCTATAGGAAGACTCTTGGTGATTCCAAACTTCTTCCATTTAAGATTGATGGAGGCCACTGTGTTCTTGGGGACCTTCAATGCTGCAGACATTTTTTGGTACCCTTCCCCAGATCTGTGCCTCGACACAATCCTGTCTCCGAGCTCTACGGACAATTCCTTCGAACTCATGGCTTGGTTTTTGCTCTGACATGCACTGTCAACTGTGTGACCATATATAGACAGGTGTGTGCCTTTCCAAATCATATCCAATCAATTGAATTTACCACAGGTGGACTCCATTCAAGTTGTAGAAACATCTCAAGGATGATCAATGGAAACAGGATAGACCTGAGCTCAATTTTGAGTCATAGCAAAGGATCTGAATACTTATGTAAATAAGGTATTTCTGTTTTTTTTTCTAAAAACCTGTTTTTGCTTTGTTATTACGGGGTATTGTGTGTAGATTGCTGAATATTTTTATTTATTTAATCCATTTTAGAATAAGGCTGTAATGTAACAAAATGTGGAAAAGGTCAAAGGGTCTGAATACTTTCCCGAAGGCACTGTATATTTAGTATTTAATGAGATATGACTTCTTCCATCAGTTTGTAAGGGGATTGTGGTCTGTGCTGACAGTTCTTCATCCAGTTACACCAGGCAACCTAGTGGACAAAGTGAAATACTGAACTGTACTTGTGATGCCATGAAAACAAAGTATTCAGAAAGATTCAAAGATGTCAATCAGATCTTTGAGAGGTTAACAACAACGTACCGCAGCCATACAGGAGGTTTATCTTGTGTATGTCCAGGAGACCTATTTCTCTGACCATTTGCTGCGTAGGGATCTGGTTTGGGGATTATGGTTGCGCTTCATTGTAATCAGATGAATATTTGGAAGGGGTCTCTAATGTTTGGTATACTCGTGTAAATGCATGCCAGTCTCTCTTGGCTAAGAGTTGAAGAGAGACTGACTGCATCACTTAAAATCCCAAATTGTTTGCATAGTCAACTTACACACAGCTCTGACACACACACTTACCCCACCAGACATGCCACCAGGGGTCTTTTCACAGTCCCAAAATCAAGAAAAGAAATCAAGAAAGCGTACAGTATTATACAGAGCCGTTATTGCATGGAACTCCCTTCAATCTCATGTTGCTCAAATAAACAGCAAACCTGGTTTCAAGAAACAGATAAAGCATCACCTCACGGCACAACGCCTCTCCCCTATTTAACCTAGATAGTTTGTGTGTATGTATTGATATGTAGGCTACGTGTGCCATTTTCCAAATGAATGTAGTTCTGTCCTTGAGCTGTTCTTGTCTATTAATGTTCTGTATTATATCATGTTTCATGTTTTGTGTGGACCCCAGGAAGAGCAACAGCTAATGGGGCTCCAAATATAAATCCCAAATACCACCGTCCTCTGAGAAGGCTACAGCTAATGGGGATCCTAATATAATACCAATTACCACCGTCCTCTGAGAAGGCTACAGCTAATGGGGATCCTAATATAATACCAATTACCACCGTCCTCTGAGAAGGCTACAGCTAATGGGGATCCTAATATAATACCAATTACCACCGTCCTCTGAGAAGGCTACAGCTAATGGGGATCCTAATATAATACCAATTACCACCGTCCTCTGAGAAGGCTACAGCTAATGGGGATCCTAATATAATACCAATTACCACCGTCCTCTGAGAAGGCTACAGCTAATGGGGATCCTAATATAATACCAATTACCACCGTCCTCTGAGAAGGCTACAGCTAATGGGGATCCTAATATAATACCAATTACCACCGTCCTCTGAGAAGGCTACAGCTAATGGGGATCCTAATATAATACCAATTACCACCGTCCTCTGAGAAGGCTACAGCTAATGGGGATCCTAATATAATACCAATTACCACCGTCCTCTGAGAAGGCTACAGCTAATGGGGATCCTAATATAATACCAATTACCACCGTCCTCTGAGAAGGCTACAGCTAATGGGGATCCTAATATAATACCAATTACCGCCGTCCTCTGAGAAGGCTACAGCTAATGGGGATCCTAATATAATACCAATTACCGCCGTCCTCTGAGAAGGCTACAGCTAATGGGGATCCTAATATAATACCAATTACCGCCGTCCTCTGAGAAGACTACAGCTAATGGGGATCCTAATATAATACCAATTACCGCCGTCCTCTGAGAAGGCTACAGCTAATGGGGATCCTAATATAATACCAATTACCACCGTCCTCTGAGAAGACTACAGCTAATGGGGATCCTAATATAATACCAATTACCACCGTCCTCTGAGAAGGCTACAGCTAATGGGGATCCTAATATAATACCAATTACCACCGTCCTCTGAGAAGGCTACAGCTAATGGGGATCCTAATATAATACCAATTACCGCCGTCCTCTGAGAAGACTACAGCTAATGGGGATCCTAATATAATACCAATTACCGCCGTCCTCTGAGAAGGCTACAGCTAATGGGAATCCTAATATAATACCAATTACCACCGTCCTCTGAGAAGGCTACAGCTAATGGGGATCCTAATATAATACCAATTACCACCGTCCTCTGAGAAGGCTACAGCTAATGGGGATCCTAATATAATACCAATTACCACCGTCCTCTGAGAAGGCTACAGCTAATGGGGATCCTAATATAATACCAATTACCACCGTCCTCTGAGAAGGCTACAGCTAATGGGGATCCTAATATAATACCAATTACCGCCGTCCTCTGAGAAGACTACAGCTAATGGGGATCCTAATATAATACCAATTACCGCCGTCCTCTGAGAAGGCTACAGCTAATGGGAATCCTAATATAATACCAATTACCACCGTCCTCTGAGAAGGCTACAGCTAATGGGGATCCTAATATAATACCAATTACCACCGTCCTCTGAGAAGGCTACAGCTAATGGGGATCCTAATATAATACCAATTACCGCCGTCCTCTGAGAAGACTACAGCTAATGGGGATCCTAATATAATACCAATTACCACCGTCCTCTGAGAAGGCTACAGCTAATGGGGATCCTAATATAATACCAATTACCACCGTCCTCTGAGAAGGCTACAGCTAATGGGGATCCTAATATAATACCAATTACCACCGTCCTCTGAGAAGGCTACAGCTAATGGGGATCCTAATATAATACCAATTACCACCGTCCTCTGAGAAGACTACAGCTAATGGGGATCCTAATATAATACCAATTACCGCCGTCCTCTGAGAAGGCTACAGCTAATGGGGATCCTAATATAATACCAATTACCGCCGTCCTCTGAGAAGGCTACAGCTAATGGGGATCCTAATATAATACCAATTACCGCCGTCCTCTGAGAAGACTACAGCTAATGGGGATCCTAATATAATACCAATTACCGCCGTCCTCTGAGAAGGCTACAGCTAATGGGGATCCTAATATAATACCAATTACCACCGTCCTCTGAGAAGGCTACAGCTAATGGGGATCCTAATATAATACCAATTACCACCGTCCTCTGAGAAGGCTACAGCTAATGGGGATCCTAATATAATACCAATTACCGCCGTCCTCTGAGAAGACTACAGCTAATGGGGATCCTAATATAATACCAATTACCACCGTCCTCTGAGAAGGCTACAGCTAATGGGGATCCTAATATAATACCAATTACCACCGTCCTCTGAGAAGGCTACAGCTAATGGGGATCCTAATATAATACCAATTACCGCCGTCCTCTGAGAAGGCTACAGCTAATGGGGATCCTAATATAATACCAATTACCGCCGTCCTCTGAGAAGGCTACAGCTAATGGGGATCCTAATATAATACCAATTACCACCGTCCTCTGAGAAGGCTACAGCTAATGGGGATCCTAATATAATACCAATTACCGCCGTCCTCTGAGAAGGCTACAGCTAATGGGGATCCTAATATAATACCAATTACCGCCGTCCTCTGAGAAGACTACAGCTAATGGGGATCCTAATATAATACCAATTACCGCCGTCCTCTGAGAAGGCTACAGCTAATGGGGATCCTAATATAATACCAATTACCACCGTCCTCTGAGAAGACTACAGCTAATGGGGATCCTAATATAATACCAATTACCACCGTCCTCTGAGAAGGCTACAGCTAATGGGGATCCTAATATAATACCAATTACCACCGTCCTCTGAGAAGGCTACAGCTAATGGGGATCCTAATATAATACCAATTACTGCCGTCCTCTGAGAAGACTACAGCTAATGGGGATCCTAATATAATACCAATTACCGCCGTCCTCTGAGAAGGCTACAGCTAATGGGGATCCTAATATAATACCAATTACCACCGTCCTCTGAGAAGGCTACAGCTAATGGGGATCCTAATATAATACCAATTACCGCCGTCCTCTGAGAAGACTACAGCTAATGGGGATCCTAATATAATACCAATTATACCGCCGTCCTCTGAGAAGACTACAGCTAATGGGGATCCTAATATAATACCAATTACCGCCGTCCTCTGAGAAGGCTACAGCTAATGGGGATCCTAATATAATACCAATTACCACCGTCCTCTGAGAAGACTACAGCTAATGGGGATCCTAATATAATACCAATTACTGCCGTCCTCTGAGAAGACTACAGCTAATGGGGATCCTAATATAATACCAATTACCACCGTCCTCTGAGAAGACTACAGCTAATGGGGATCCTAATATAATACCAATTACCGCCGTCCTCTGAGAAGACTACAGCTAATGGGGATCCTAATATAATACCAATTACCACCGTCCTCTGAGAAGACTACAGCTAATGGGGATCCTAATATATAATACCAATTACCACCGTCCTCTGAGAAGACTACAGCTAATGGGGATCCTAATATAATACCAATTACCGCCGTCCTCTGAGAAGACTACAGCTAATGGGGATCCTAATATAATACCAATTACCACCGTCCTCTGAGAAGACTACAGCTAATGGGGATCCTAATATAATACCAATTACCACCGTCCTCTGAGAAGACTACAGCTAATGGGGATCCTAATATAATACCAATTACCGCCGTCCTCTGAGAAGACTACAGCTAATGGGGATCCTAATATAATACCAATTACCGCCGTCCTCTGAGAAGACTACAGCTAATGGGGATCCTAATATAATACCAATTACCACCGTCCTCTGAGAAGACTACAGCTAATGGGGATCCTAATATAATACCAATTACCGCCGTCCTCTGAGAAGGCTACAGCTAATGGGGATCCTAATATAATACCAATTACCACCGTCCTCTGAGAAGACTACAGCTAATGGGGATCCTAATATAATACCAATTACCACCGTCCTCTGAGAAGGCTACAGCTAATGGGGATCCTAATATAATACCAATTACCACCGTCCTCTGAGAAGGCTACAGCTAATGGGGATCCTAATATAATACCAATTACCGCCGTCCTCTGAGAAGACTACAGCTAATGGGGATCCTAATATAATACCAATTACCGCCGTCCTCTGAGAAGGCTACAGCTAATGGGAATCCTAATATAATACCAATTACCACCGTCCTCTGAGAAGGCTACAGCTAATGGGGATCCTAATATAATACCAATTACCACCGTCCTCTGAGAAGGCTACAGCTAATGGGGATCCTAATATAATACCAATTACCACCGTCCTCTGAGAAGGCTACAGCTAATGGGGATCCTAATATAATACCAATTACCACCGTCCTCTGAGAAGGCTACAGCTAATGGGGATCCTAATATAATACCAATTACCGCCGTCCTCTGAGAAGACTACAGCTAATGGGGATCCTAATATAATACCAATTACCGCCGTCCTCTGAGAAGGCTACAGCTAATGGGAATCCTAATATAATACCAATTACCACCGTCCTCTGAGAAGGCTACAGCTAATGGGGATCCTAATATAATACCAATTACCACCGTCCTCTGAGAAGGCTACAGCTAATGGGGATCCTAATATAATACCAATTACCGCCGTCCTCTGAGAAGACTACAGCTAATGGGGATCCTAATATAATACCAATTACCACCGTCCTCTGAGAAGGCTACAGCTAATGGGGATCCTAATATAATACCAATTACCACCGTCCTCTGAGAAGGCTACAGCTAATGGGGATCCTAATATAATACCAATTACCACCGTCCTCTGAGAAGGCTACAGCTAATGGGGATCCTAATATAATACCAATTACCACCGTCCTCTGAGAAGACTACAGCTAATGGGGATCCTAATATAATACCAATTACCGCCGTCCTCTGAGAAGGCTACAGCTAATGGGGATCCTAATATAATACCAATTACCGCCGTCCTCTGAGAAGGCTACAGCTAATGGGGATCCTAATATAATACCAATTACCGCCGTCCTCTGAGAAGACTACAGCTAATGGGGATCCTAATATAATACCAATTACCGCCGTCCTCTGAGAAGGCTACAGCTAATGGGGATCCTAATATAATACCAATTACCACCGTCCTCTGAGAAGGCTACAGCTAATGGGGATCCTAATATAATACCAATTACCACCGTCCTCTGAGAAGGCTACAGCTAATGGGGATCCTAATATAATACCAATTACCGCCGTCCTCTGAGAAGACTACAGCTAATGGGGATCCTAATATAATACCAATTACCACCGTCCTCTGAGAAGGCTACAGCTAATGGGGATCCTAATATAATACCAATTACCACCGTCCTCTGAGAAGGCTACAGCTAATGGGGATCCTAATATAATACCAATTACCGCCGTCCTCTGAGAAGGCTACAGCTAATGGGGATCCTAATATAATACCAATTACCGCCGTCCTCTGAGAAGGCTACAGCTAATGGGGATCCTAATATAATACCAATTACCACCGTCCTCTGAGAAGGCTACAGCTAATGGGGATCCTAATATAATACCAATTACCGCCGTCCTCTGAGAAGGCTACAGCTAATGGGGATCCTAATATAATACCAATTACCGCCGTCCTCTGAGAAGACTACAGCTAATGGGGATCCTAATATAATACCAATTACCGCCGTCCTCTGAGAAGGCTACAGCTAATGGGGATCCTAATATAATACCAATTACCACCGTCCTCTGAGAAGACTACAGCTAATGGGGATCCTAATATAATACCAATTACCACCGTCCTCTGAGAAGGCTACAGCTAATGGGGATCCTAATATAATACCAATTACCACCGTCCTCTGAGAAGGCTACAGCTAATGGGGATCCTAATATAATACCAATTACTGCCGTCCTCTGAGAAGACTACAGCTAATGGGGATCCTAATATAATACCAATTACCGCCGTCCTCTGAGAAGGCTACAGCTAATGGGGATCCTAATATAATACCAATTACCACCGTCCTCTGAGAAGGCTACAGCTAATGGGGATCCTAATATAATACCAATTACCGCCGTCCTCTGAGAAGACTACAGCTAATGGGGATCCTAATATAATACCAATTATACCGCCGTCCTCTGAGAAGACTACAGCTAATGGGGATCCTAATATAATACCAATTACCGCCGTCCTCTGAGAAGGCTACAGCTAATGGGGATCCTAATATAATACCAATTACCACCGTCCTCTGAGAAGACTACAGCTAATGGGGATCCTAATATAATACCAATTACTGCCGTCCTCTGAGAAGACTACAGCTAATGGGGATCCTAATATAATACCAATTACCACCGTCCTCTGAGAAGACTACAGCTAATGGGGATCCTAATATAATACCAATTACCGCCGTCCTCTGAGAAGACTACAGCTAATGGGGATCCTAATATAATACCAATTACCACCGTCCTCTGAGAAGACTACAGCTAATGGGGATCCTAATATATAATACCAATTACCACCGTCCTCTGAGAAGACTACAGCTAATGGGGATCCTAATATAATACCAATTACCGCCGTCCTCTGAGAAGACTACAGCTAATGGGGATCCTAATATAATACCAATTACCACCGTCCTCTGAGAAGACTACAGCTAATGGGGATCCTAATATAATACCAATTACCACCGTCCTCTGAGAAGACTACAGCTAATGGGGATCCTAATATAATACCAATTACCGCCGTCCTCTGAGAAGACTACAGCTAATGGGGATCCTAATATAATACCAATTACCGCCGTCCTCTGAGAAGACTACAGCTAATGGGGATCCTAATATAATACCAATTACCACCGTCCTCTGAGAAGACTACAGCTAATGGGGATCCTAATATAATACCAATTACCGCCGTCCTCTGAGAAGACTACAGCTAATGGGGATCCTAATATAATACCAATTACCGCCGTCCTCTGAGAAGACTACAGCTAATGGGGATCCTAATATAATACCAATTACCACCGTCCTCTGAGAAGACTACAGCTAATGGGGATCCTAATATAATACCAATTACCACCGTCCTCTGAGAAGACTACAGCTAATGGGGATCCTAATATAATACCAATTACCACCGTCCTCTGAGAAGACTACAGCTAATGGGGATCCTAATATAATACCAATTACCGCCGTCCTCTGAGAAGACTACAGCTAATGGGGATCCTAATATAATACCAATTACCACCGTCCTCTGAGAAGGCTACAGCTAATGGGGATCCTAATATAATACCAATTACCACCGTCCTCTGAGAAGGCTACAGCTAATGGGGATCCTAATATAATACCAATTACCACCGTCCTCTGAGAAGACTACAGCTAATGGGGATCCTAATATAATACCAATTACCGCCGTCCTCTGAGAAGACTACAGCTAATGGGGATCCTAATATAATACCAATTACCACCGTCCTCTGAGAAGACTACAGCTAATGGGGATCCTAATATAATACCAATTACCACCGTCCTCTGAGAAGACTACAGCTAATGGGGATCCTAATATAATACCAATTACCACCGTCCTCTGAGAAGACTACAGCTAATGGGGATCCTAATATAATACCAATTACCGCCGTCCTCTGAGAAGACTACAGCTAATGGGGATCCTAATATAATACCAATTACCACCGTCCTCTGAGAAGGCTACAGCTAATGGGGATCCTAATATAATACCAATTACCACCGTCCTCTGAGAAGACTACAGCTAATGGGGATCCTAATATAATACCAATTACCACCGTCCTCTGAGAAGGCTACAGCTAATGGGGATCCTAATATAATACCAATTACCGCCGTCCTCTGAGAAGACTACAGCTAATGGGGATCCTAATATAATACCAATTACCACCGTCCTCTGAGAAGACTACAGCTAATGGGGATCCTAATATAATACCAATTACCACCGTCCTCTGAGAAGACTACAGCTAATGGGGATCCTAATATAATACCAATTACCGCCGTCCTCTGAGAAGGCTACAGCTAATGGGGATCCTAATATAATACCAATTACCGCCGTCCTCTGAGAAGGCTACAGCTAATGGGGATCCTAATATAATACCAATTACCACCGTCCTCTGAGAAGGCTACAGCTAATGGGGATCCTAATATAATACCAATTACCACCGTCCTCTGAGAAGGCTACAGCTAATGGGGATCCTAATATAATACCAATTACCACCGTCCTCTGAGAAGACTACAGCTAATGGGGATCCTAATATAATACCAATTACCACCGTCCTCTGAGAAGGCTACAGCTAATGGGGATCCTAATATAATACCAATTACCGCCGTCCTCTGAGAAGACTACAGCTAATGGGGATCCTAATATAATACCAATTACCGCCGTCCTCTGAGAAGGCTACAGCTAATGGGGATCCTAATATAATACCAATTACCGCCGTCCTCTGAGAAGGCTACAGCTAATGGGGATCCTAATATAATACCAATTACCGCCGTCCTCTGAGAAGGCTACAGCTAATGGGGATCCTAATATAATACCAATTACCACCGTCCTCTGAGAAGGCTACAGCTAATGGGGATCCTAATATAATACCAATTACCACCGTCCTCTGAGAAGGCTACAGCTAATGGGGATCCTAATATAATACCAATTACCGCCGTCCTCTGAGAAGGCTACAGCTAATGGGGATCCTAATATAATACCAATTACCACCGTCCTCTGAGAAGACTACAGCTAATGGGGATCCTAATATAATACCAATTACCGCCGTCCTCTGAGAAGGCTACAGCTAATGGGGATCCTAATATAATACCAATTACCACCGTCCTCTGAGAAGACTACAGCTAATGGGGATCCTAATATAATACCAATTACCACCGTCCTCTGAGAAGACTACAGCTAATGGGGATCCTAATATAATACCAATTACCGCCGTCCTCTGAGAAGGCTACAGCTAATGGGGATCCTAATATAATACCAATTACCGCCGTCCTCTGAGAAGACTACAGCTAATGGGGATCCTAATATAATACCAATTACCACCGTCCTCTGAGAAGACTACAGCTAATGGGGATCCTAATATAATACCAATTACCACCGTCCTCTGAGAAGACTACAGCTAATGGGGATCCTAATATAATACCAGTTACCGCCGTCCTCTGAGAAGGTAATTACCGCCGTCCTCTGAGAAGGTAATTACCTCCGTCCTCTGAGAAGGTAATTACCGCCGTCCTCTGAGAAGGTAATTACCGCCGTCCTCTGAGAAGGTAATTACCTCCGTCCTCTGAGAAGGTAATTACCGCCGTCCTCTGAGAAGGTAATTACCGCCGTCCTCTGAGAAGACATGCCTGCATCAGAGGATACAACTCAAGCTACATTCTTAGGCGGAAGTAAGTAAACTCATCCCTGATCTGTTTGTGCTGTCTTGCCAACTCCTATTTTCATTGTCTCAACTAGGTTGGCAAGGAATTGGCAACACAGAACTAGGTTGGCAAGGAATTGGCAAAACAGAACTAGGTTGGCAAGGAATTGGCAAAACAGAACTAGGTTGGCAAGGAATTGGCAAAACAGAACAAACAGACCAGTGAATATAGAATATCACCCCACCTACACCAACTCACCTGCCATAGTCCATGATGGAGCTGTAGTCATGAACAGTATTGAGGTTGTTGGTCTGATACTTCTTACAGTTATGACCTGTTTAGGGACATACAAAGACAACAGAGAAACATAATTAATAGGCATCTGCTGTTTAATGTATTAATGATTATTTCATCTGTTGTTTAATGTATTAATGATTATTTCAGTCTTTAGTCCTTTATTAAGGGTCCATTAATAGTGATAAAGAGAGAAAGAGGGGGAGAGAGAGAGCTAGGGAGAAAGACAGAAGGAGAGAGAGCGAGACAAAGGGAGCGAGACAGAGAGATAGCTATTGAGAGAGATGGAGGGAGAGAGAGAGAGAGAGAGAGCTAGAGAGACAGAGGGAGAGAGAGAGAGAGAGCTAGAGAGACAGAGGGAGAGAGAGAGCTAGAGAGACAGAGGGAGAGAGAGAGCTAGAGAGAGAGAGACCCCCCCGGTCCCCCCCATCAGAGCCCATGATAGCCCTCCTGACAACCACCACACACCCACTGAGGACACACACAAGCCACAGATTGTACTCCTTATGGACTCAAATGGGAAATACATACAAGAAAATAAACTTTTTCCCAAACACACATTGTCTAAACTCTGGTGTCCAAACACCCAGCGCCCCCTAGACCTTCTGTCTGAGGACCAACTAGGGTCATCCAGCCAAATAATAAGACACAGAGGCACAAATGACCTGAGAGCACAGCAGGAAATTGTGGCCACAGCACTCAAGGGAGTGATTGAAAAAGCTTCTTCTACTTTCCCCAACTCACAAGTGGTTATCTCAACCCTGCTACCATGAAAAGACTCCCACCCTGCTACCATGAAAAGACTCCCACCCTGCTACCATGAAAAGACTCCCACCCTGCTACCATGAAAAGACTTCCACCCTGCTACCATGAAAAGACTCCCACCCTGTTACCACGAAAAGACTCCCACCCTGCTACCACGAAAAGACTCCCAACCTGCAACCACGAAAAGACTCCCACCCTGCTACCACGAAAAGACTCCCACCCTGCTACCATGAAAAGACTCCCACCCTGCTACCACGAAAAGACTCCCACCCTGCTACCACGAAAAGACTCCCACCCTGCTACCACGAAAAGACTCCCACCCTGCTACCATGAAAAGACTTCCACCCTGCTACCATACAGCGGCTAAACGCTAACTTACCGTAACTGTGCCTTAAAATCAAATGTCTACCCGGCCCACCACTCCACCCTGGACTGGAACAGCCTTTATGACCAGGTCCACCTATACAAGGCAGCAGTGCCCACCTTCGCCCGGACCCTAAAGGATATCGCCCTCAACCGCAGCTCCAACACCTCACACAGGAGCAACAGATCAACAGACACCCAGCCCAGACCAGCGAGACACTCTCCCAGACCTGTGGGACCCCCCCCCCCCAGACCTACACATAGATGACCCCCGCCGAGAGGACCTACATCCAGACCACAGCACCACCAGCCATATCCACACCCCCACCCCTACCAATCAATACCCCCCCAAACCAACCATGCCCACACCCCATATAGGCTCCCTCAGGTCAGACCTATGCCCCTCCTGCCCACCCCATGCCCCCCACCCCCGCAAAGAGGGCCTCAACATGAAAGTCACACAAACGCCCAGGCCATGAGCAGGCAAAAATGCCCAACCCCCATTATTACACTAGCCCAAGCCAATGGCATGTACCAGATGCTCAGCAGGCTCTGCTCACACTTACTGGTCTGAGGCCAAACCACACGACTAACAACATTAGACACTTTATGGAACACAAAGCCTTC
Organism: Coregonus lavaretus; assembly: GCF_964263955.1. Taxonomy (NCBI): domain Eukaryota; kingdom Metazoa; phylum Chordata; class Actinopteri; order Salmoniformes; family Salmonidae; genus Coregonus; species Coregonus lavaretus. The sequence continues at coordinate 122,581 of NW_028161303.1, forward strand.
ACTATCTCATCCTGGAATATCCAAGGCCTGAGGTCATCTGTCTTTGGCCTAAAGAGCAGGAACCTGGACTTCATCAAAGAAATTGGAAATACAGACATTGTCATCCTACAAGAAACATGGTATAGAGGAGACGGACCCACTGGTTGCCCTCTATGTTACAGAGAGCTGGTAGTCCCATCCACCAAACTACCAGGTGTGAAACAGGGAAGGGACTCAGGGGGTATGCTAATTTGGTATAGAGCAGACCTAACTCACTCTATTAAATTAATCAAAACAGGAACAATTTACATTTGGCTAGAAATTCAAAAGGAAATGATCTCAACAGAGAAAAAGTGTCCTCCTGTGTGCTACCGTCCCTCAGATTACACAGACCCACAAAGAATTCGAAAAAAACAAATCCAATTTTGATATTTTGGTATTTTTTACATGGAAGATACATTGGAGATAATATAAGGCAAGTATTGGAAACAATAGAACACTATGACAAATCTGGGAAACCAGGCCTGCTATTCATAGCAGACTTTGAAAAGGCATTTGATAAAGTACGACTGGGGTTTATATATAAATGCCTGGAACATTTCAATTGTGGAGAATCTCTTATAAAATGGGTCAAAATCATGTATAGGAACCCTAGGTGTAAAATAGTAAATAATGGCTATTTCTCAGAAAGCATTAAACTGTCAAGAGGAGTGAAACAAGAATGTCCACTATCGGCATATCTATTTATTGTGGCCATCGAGATGTTAGCTATTAAAATCAGATCCAATAATAATATCAGAGGATTAGAAATCCAGGGGCTTAAAAACAAAGGTGTCATTGTACGCTGATGATCCATGTTTTCTTTTAAATCCACAACTTGAATCCCTCCACAGCCTCATAGAGGATCTAGATACATTTTCTAACCTCTCTGGATTACAACCTAATTATGACAAATGTACTATAATACGTATTGGATCACTAAAAAATACAATCTTTACATGACCATGTAGTTTACCAATAAAATTGTCTGATGGTGATGTGGATATACTCGGAATACATATCCCAAATGAAATAAATGATCTCACTCCAATACATTTTAATAGAAAGTTAGCAAAAATAGATAAGATCTTGCTACCATGGAAAGGTAAATACTTGTCTATTTGTGGAAAAATCACCCTGATTAACTCTTTAGTATTATCCCAGTTTACCTATTTGCTTATGGTCTTGCCTACGCCTAGTGAACAGTTTTTTAAATGATATGAGAAAAAAATATTCCATTTTATTTGGAACGGCAAGCCAGACAAAATTAAACGGGCCTATTTATATAATGAATATGAATTCGGAGGACAGAAATGATTAAATATTAAAGCATTAGACCTATCACTAAAAGCTTCACATACAAAAGTTATACTTAAATCCAAACTGGTTCTCTAGCAAATTAGAAAGATTGTCTCACCCTATGTTCAAGAATGGCCTTTTTCCCTTTATTCAGATTACAACCTCTCACTTTCAGTTATTTGAAAAGGAAATAATCTCCCAAATATCACTATTTCTAAAACAAGCCATAGAAAGTTGGGTGCAATTTCAATTTAATCCTCCAGAAACTACAGAACAAATATTGCAACAAATATTGTGGTTAAACTCAAATATGCTAAAAAAAAATTATGTTAAAAAAAGGTATAATCTTCATTTTTACATTTTTTGTCATTTAGCAGACGCTCTTATCCAGAGCGACTTACAGTTAGTGAGTGCATACATTTTCATAAATTATATCATCGGTAGGACTGGTGGAGTTATGTCGCACATGCAGCTAACAAAAACATATGGAAGTGTCTGCTCTACTCAAAATTACAACCAAATAATTGCAGCATTACCGCAAAAATGGAAGAGGAAAGTGGAAGGGGGAGAAAGTAAGGAACTTGTCTGTCGGCCTTGCATTAAAGAACATAATTGGTTAAAGAAAATTGTGATAAATAAAAAAGTATATCAGTTTCATTTAAGGACCAAAGGATTGACAGCCGTCCCATATAGATGACAAAATAGTTGGGAAGAGATTTTTGACGTACCGATCCCATGGCATAGTGTTTATGAACTGATACGCCGGATTCAAAACTTAGAATTTTTCAATTTAAATTATTATATAAAATTCTTGCTACCAATAGAATGTTATTTAAATGGGGGATACAATCTTCCCAGCTCTGCAGATCTAGCTGCGAAGAGACAGAATCATTAGATCATTTGTTTTGGTACTGTCCATTTGTAGCTTGTTTTTGGTCACAGGTCCAGGAATGGCTGAAGGATTACAATATTTACCTGGAGCTATCCCTGCAGATAGCATTACTGGGTGATCTGAAAAGTCATAGTCAATCGATCAATAATATAATAATACTTTTAGCAAAAATGTTTATTTTCAATTTACAATCTGTAGAAACAATGAGAATAGAAAGGTTCAGACCTTTTGTAACATCACAGTACAGTTGAAAAATATATGGCAACTAGAAATCCAATATGGATGGTGTTAAGAGGTAGATGGGAGGTGTTGAATGGAGCTGAAGGATGGGACTAATAACAACTAACAACAACTAATAACAACAAGATAAATAATGTAAAGCATACGGTGTCCATAATAAGGATATAGGTTATAGATTGAGAGCTTTTGTGAAAGAGCACAGTTAGAAAGATATGGCATATAGAAGCAAACCGGATGGACATCATGATAATGATCGGAGAGGTTGAGGGTAGAGGAAGTTCAGGAGTAAAACCAAACAAAATAGAATTATTGTGAAATTGACTGTGTCCATAAAATGTATATAGTAATTATAAGCTGGAAGTAGAGGCCTAAACATTGTTGTTCACTAGTTTACTCCAATTAGGGAAGGGGTGGTGGGGTTGGAAAGTAATAAAGGGATGTATGTATATGTATTTATATATATATATACAGTTGAAGTCGGAAGTTTACATACACCTTAGCCAAATACATTTAAACTCAGTTTTTCACAATTCCTGACATTTAATCCTAGTACAAATTCCCAGTTTTAGGTCAGTTAGGATCACCACTTTATTTTAAGAACGTGAAATGTCAGAATAATAGAGAATGATTTATTTTCTGCTTTTATTTCTTTCATCACATTCCCAGTGGGTGTCACGTTCGCTCATAGACGGGTCAGACCAAGGCGCAGCGTGATATGCATACATGTTTATTTGAAACGAATAAACAACGACAAAACAACAAACTAAAGGAAACGTGAAGTCCAAGGTACACAAACAACATACCTCACACGGAACAAGATCCCACAACCCACTAGTGCCAATAGGCTGCCTAAGTATGGTCCCCAATCAGAGACAACGAGCGACAGCTGCCTCTGATTGGGAACCACACCGGCCAACATAGATCTAGACATACTAGATCTAAACATAGAAAATACAACATAGAAAATCACAACAAGGAATATACACACCCTGACTCAACATATAATACACTCAATTAGTATTTGGTAGCATTGCCTTTAAATTGTTTAACTTGGGTCAAATGTTTCGGCTAGTTAAATTCGGTGAATTTTGGCCCATTCCTCCTGACAGAGCTGGTGTAACTGAGTCAGGTTTGTAGGCCTCCTTGCTCGCACACGCTTTTTCAGTTCTGCCCACAAATGTTCTATAGGATTGACGTCAGGGCTTTGTGATGGCCACTCCAATACCTTGACTTTGTTGCCCTTAAGCCATTTTGCCACAACTTTGGAAGTATGCTTGGGGTCATTGTCCATTTGGAAGGCCCATTTGCGACCAAGCTTTAACTTCCTGACTGATGTCTCGAGATGTTGCTTCAATATATCCACATAATTTTCCTTCATCATGATGCCATCTATTTTGTGAAGTGCACCAGTCCCTCCTGCAGCAAAGCACCCCCACAGCATGATGCTGCCACCCCCGTGCTTCACGGTTGGGATGGTGTTCTTCGGCTTGCAAGAACCCCCTTTTTCCTCCAAACATAACGATGGTCATTATGGCCAAACAGTTCTATTTTTGTTTAATCAGACCAGAGGACATTTCTCCAAAAAGTACGATCTTTGTCCCCATGTGCAGTTGCAAACCGTAGTCTGGCTTTTTTATGGCGGTTTTGGAGCAGTGGCATCTGCCTTGCTGAGCGGCCTTTCAGGTTATGTCGATATAGGACTCGTTTTACTGTGGATATAGATACTTTTGTACCTGTTTCCTCCAGCATCTTCACAAGGTCCTTTGCTGTTGTTCTGGGATTGAGTTGCACTTTTCGCACCAAAGTACGTCTCCTTCCTGAGCGGTATGACGGCTGTGTGGTCCCATGGTGTTTATACTTGCGTACTATTGTTTGTACAGATGAACGTGGTACCTTCAGGCGTTTGGAAATTGCTCCCAATGATGAACCAGAATTGTGGAGGTCTACAAGTTTTTTTCTGAGGTCTTGGTTGATTTCTTTTGATTTTCCCATGATGTCAAGCAAAGAGGCACTGAGTTTGAAGGTAGGCCTTGAAATACATCCACAGGTACACCTCCAATTGACTCAAATTATTTCAATTAACCTATCTGAAGCTTCTAAAGCCATTACATCATTTTCTGGAATTATCCATGCTGTTTAAAGGCACAGTCAACTTAGTGTATGTAAACTTCTGACCCACTGGAATTGTGATACAGTGAATTATAAGTGAAATAATCTTGTTGGAAAAATTACTTGTGTCATGCACAAAATAGATGTCCTAACCGACTTGCCAAAACTATAGTTTGTTAACAAGAAATTTGTGGAGTAGTTGAAAAACGAGTTTTAATGACTCCAATGACTATTTTGCATATTTGTGATACTGAATGTTATCAGATCTTCAACCAAAACCTAATATTAGATAAAGGGAACATAAGTGAACAAATAACACAACAATTACATATTTATTAAAATGCAACACCCAATTCCCCTGTGTGAAAAAGTAATTGCCCCCTTTACACTCAATAACTGGTTGTGCCACCTTTAGCTGCAATGACTCCAACCAAATGCTTCCTGTAGTTGTTGATCAGTCTCTCACGTCGCTGTGGAGGAATTTTGGCCCACTCTTCCATGCAGAACTGCTTTAACTCAGTGACGTGTGGGTTTTCAAGCATGAACTGCTCGTTTCAAGTCCTGCCACAACATCTCAATTGGGATTAGGTCTGGACTTTGACTAGGCCATTCCAAAACTTCCAATTTATTGCTTTTTAGCAATTTTCATGTAGACTTGATTGTGTGTTTTGGATCATTGTCTTGCTGCATGACCCAGCTGCGCTTCAGCTTCAGCTCACAGACGGATGGTCTGACATTCTCCTGTAGAATTATCTGATACAGAGCAGAATTCATGGTTCCTTCTATTAAGGCAAGTCGTCCAGGTCCTGAGGCAGCAAAGTATCCCCAAACCATCACACCACCACCACCATGCTTGACCTTTGGTATGATGTTCTTACTGTGGAATGCAGAGTTTGGTTTTCGCCAGGCATTACTGGAACCATGTCGTCCAAAAAGTTATACTTTTGAATCATCTGTCCATAGAACATTCTTCCAAGAGTCTTGATGATCATCCAGCTGCTTTTTGGCAAACTTGAGTCAACTTTTTGGACGAGATGGGTCCCATTGATATACTGAATAAAGTGCTCTCAGGGTAGTGGTCGAGGCCTGCATATATATAACATCACTAAAATCTAAAGCCGCCAGTAATGTACATGGTACCAGCTCCTTCCTGGCCTCCAGAGAAAAACAAGCCTTATGCCGGTAATAAAAACCTATTCTCAGCTTGAGCTTCCTTATCAAGTTCTCCACATGAACAGTGAAGCTCAGCTGGTCATCCACCCACACTCCCAAATATTTGTACACTTTGACTCTCGCTCTATAGTATGTCCATCCAATGTAGCAATGACATGATTATTAACATTGAAAATACCATGCATTTTGTTTTACCCTAATTCAGAACCAGTTTCTGTTGTATGGTGTTAAATGCTCTTTGGGCATTTTCAAAAGTTGAAGATAAACTAATACCACTTGAATAAAGAACAGTATCATCTGCATAAAAATTAACATCCGCTGTTTCAATATGATCCCCAATGTTGTTGATATACAAAATGAACAAACAGTGGGCCCAAAATAGATTATAAATCAATCTAGAGCATGACCAGTAATTCCACAACATTTTAACCTTTGCACAAACACAGCCTTCGACAAATCAATAAAGACAGACACACAATGTAACTTTAATGAAGACAGCTTCTCCATCCTAGAGGGGGAGATCAACCATTTCCAGGCCCAGGGACATGTACTAGTCTGTGGTGACCTAAATTCCAGAACTGGACAAGAACCTGACACCCTGTATAGCACACTGTATTACTTACACAACTAATATAGGGACAGAACATGAGACGGGAGTAGAAACTAACGTGGGCATTGTTTCATGCATTTCACAGGACAAAACATTCCAAGCATTTCGTCGTACGTAAGCATTACAGTATTACAGGGACAAACTAGAATATCAACGCACAATACCTACCTGGAGGTGACAGCATTCCCTCCCCCATGTGCCCCCCTAGACACAACTACGACAACATAACCAACAAAAACGGGTCACAACTCCTGCAGCTGTTGTCGCATGCTGGGTATGTACATAGTCAATGGTAGGCTTCGAGGAGACTCCTACGGTAGGTACACCTACAGCTCATCTCTTGGCAGTAGTACTGGAGACTACTTTATCACCGACCTCAACCCAGAGTCTCTCAGAGCCTTCACAGTCAGCCCACTGATACCTCTATCAGATCACAGCAAAATCACAATCTACTTGAACAATCACAATCTTTAACAAACAGTAGGCAGTGGTAGGCCTGATCACCGACAACAATGAGACAGCCTATAGGGAGGAGGTCAGTGACCTGGCAGTGTGGTGCCAGGACAACAACCTCTCCCTCAATGTGAGCAAGACAAAGGAGCTGATCGTGGACTACAGGAAAAGGCGGGCCGAACAGGCCCCCATTAAATCAAATCAAATCAAATCAAATCAAATTTTATTGGTCACATGCGCCGAATACAACAGGTGCAGACATTACAGTGAAATGCTTACTTACAGCCCTTAACCAACAGTGCATTTATTTTAAACAAAAAAGTAAGAATAAAACAACAACAAAAAAGTGTTGAGAAAAAAAGAGCAGAAGTAAAATAAAGTGACAGTAGGGAGGCTATATATACAGTAAAATAAAGTGACAGTAGGGAGGCTATATATACAGGGGGGTACCGTTGCAGAGTCAATGTGCGGGGGCACCGGCTAGTTGAGGTAGTTGAGGTAATATGTACATGTGGGTAGAGTTAAAGTGACTATGCATAAATACTTAACAGAGTAGCAGCAGCGTAAAAAGGATGGGGTGGGGGGGCAGTGCAAATAGTCCGGGTAGCCATGATTAGCTGTTCAGGAGTCTTATGGCTTGGGGGTAGAAGCTGTTGAGAAGTCTTTTGGACCTAGACTTGGCACTCCGGTACCGCTTGCCGTGCGGTAGCAGAGAGAACAGTCTATGACTAGGGTGGCTGGAGTCTTTGACAATTTTGAGGGCCTTCCTCTGACACCGCCTGGTATAGAGGTCCTGGATGGCAGGGAGCTTTGCCCCAGTGATGTACTGGGCCGTACGCACTACCCTCTGTAGTGCCTTGCGGTCAGAGGCCAAGCAGTTGCCATACCAGGCGGTGATGCAACCAGTCAGGATGCTCTCGATGGTGCAGCTGTAGAATTTTTTGAGGATCTGAGGACCCATGCCAAATCTTTTTAGTCTCCTGAGGGGGAATAGGCTTTGTCGTGCCCTCTTCACGACTGTCTTGGTGTGTTTGGACCATGATAGTTCGTTGGTGATGTGGACACCAAGGAACTTGAAGCTCTCAACCTGTTCCACTACAGCCCCGTCGATGAGAATGGGGGCGTGCTCAGTCCTCTTTTTTTTCCTGTAGTCCACAATCATCTCCTTTGTCTTGGTCACGTTGAGGGAGAGGTTGTTGTCCTGGCACCACACGGCCAGATCTCTGACCTCCTCCCTATAGGCTGTCTCATCGTTGTCGGTGATCAGGCCTACCACTGTTGTGTCGTCGGCAAACTTAATGATGGTGTTGGAGTCGTGCCTGGCCATGCAGTCATGGGTGAACAGAGAGTACAGGAGGGGACTGAGCACGCACCCCTGAGGGGCCCCCGTGTTGAGGATCAGTGTGGCAGATGTGTTGTTACCTACCCTTACCACCTGGGGGCGGCCCGTCAGGAAGTCCAGGATCCAGTTGCAGAGGGAGGTGTTTAGTCCCAGGATCCTTAGCTTAGTGATGAGCTTAGAGGGCACTATGGTGTTGAATGCTGAGCTGTAGTCAATGAATAGCATTCTCACGTAGGTGTTCCTCTTGTCCAGGTGGGAAAGGGCAGTGTGGAGTGCGATAGAGATTGCATCATCTGTGGATCTGTTGGGGCGGTATGCAAATTGGAGTGGGTCTAGGGTTTCTGGGATTATGCTGTTGATGTGAGCCATGACCAGTCTTTCAAAGCACTTCATGGCTACAGACGTCAGTGCTACGGGTCGGTAGTCATTTAGGCAGGTTATCTTAGAGTTCTTGGGCACGGGTACTATGGTGGTCTGCTTGAAACATGTTGGTATTACAGACTCAGTCAGGGACATGTTGAAAATGTCAGTGAAGACACTTGCCAGTTGGTCAGCACATGCTCGGAGTACACGTCCTGGTAATCCGTCTGGCCCTGCGGCCTTGTGAATGTTGACCTGCTTAAAAGTCTTACTCACATCGGCTACGGAGAGCGTGATCACATAGTCGTCCGGAACAGCTGGTGCTCTCATGCATGCTTCAGTGTTGCTTGCCTCGAAGCGAGCATAGAAGTGGTTTAGCTCGTCTGGTAGGCTTGTGTCACTGGGCAGCTCGCGGCTGTGCTTCCCTTTGTAGTCTGTAATAGTTTTCAAGCCCTGCCACATCCGACGAGCGTCAGAGCCAGTGTAGTATGATTCAATCTTAGACCTGTATAGACTCTTTGCCTGTTTGATGGTTCGTCGGAGGTCATAGCGGGATTTCTTATAAGCGTCCGGGTTAGAGTCCCGTTCCTTGAAAGCGGCAGCTCTACCCTTTAGCTCAGTGCGGATGTTTCCTGTATTCCATGGCTTCTGGTTGGGGTATGTACGTACGGTCACTGTGGGGACGACATCATCGATGCACTTATTGATGAAGCCAGTGACTGATGTGGTGTACTCCTCAATGCTGTCTGAAGAATCCCGGAACATGTTCCAGTCTGTGCTAGCAAAACAGTCCTGTAGCTTAGCATCTGCGTCATCTGACCACTTTTTTATTAGCCGAATCACTGGTGCTTCCTGCTTCAGTTTTTGCTTATAAGCAGGAATCAGGAGGATAGAGTTATGGTCAGATTTGCCAAATGGAGGGCGAGGGAGAGCTTTGTATGCGTCTCTGTGTGTGGAGTAAAGGTGGTCTAGAGTTTTTTCCCCTCTGGTTGCACATTTAACATGCTGGTAGAAATGAGGTAGAACGGATTTAAGTTTCCCTGCATTAAAGTCCCCGGCTACTAGGAGCGCTGCATCTGGATGAGCGTTTTCCTGTTGATTAATGGCCTTGTACAACTCATTCAGTGCAATCTTAATGCCAGCATTGGTTTGTGGTGGTAAATAGACAGCTATGAAAAATATAGATGAAAACTCTCTTGGTAATTAACATTGAGAGTTTCAAGTTCCTTGGTGTCCACATCACCAACGAACTATCATGGTCCAAACACACCAAGACAGTCGTGAAGAGGGCATGAAAACACCTTTCCCCTCAGGAGACTGAAAACATTTGGCATTGGTCCCCAGATCCTCAAAAGGTTCTACAGCTGCACCATCGAGAGCATCCTGACCGGTTGCATCACCGCCTGGTATGGCAACTGCTCGGCATCTGACCGTAAGGCGATACAGAGGGTAGTGTGTACGGCCCAGTACATCACTGGGGCCAAGCTTCCTGCCATCCAGGACCTACAGTTGAAGTCAGAAGTTTACATACACCTCAGCCAAATACATTTAAACTCAGTTTTTCACAATTCCTGACATTTAATCCTAGTATAAATTCCCTGTCTTAGGTCAGTTAGGATCACCACTTTATTTTAAGAATGTGAAATGTCAGAATAATAGTAGAGAGAATGATTTATTTCAGCTTTTATTTCTTTCATCACATTCCCAGTGGGTCAGAAGTTTACATACACTCAATTAGTATTTGGTAGCATTGCTTTTAAATTGTTTAACTTGGGTCAAACGTTTCGGCTAGCCTTCCACAAGCTTCCCACAATAAGTTGGGTGAATTTTGGCCCATTCCTTCTGACAGAGCTGGTGTAACTGAGTCAGGTTTGTAGGCCTCCTTGCTCGCACACGCTTTTTCAGTTCTGCCCACAAATGTTCTATAGGATTGAGGTCAGGGATTTGTGATGGCCACTCCAATACCTTGACTTTGTTGTCCTTAAGCCATTTTGCCACAACTTTGGAAGTATGTTTGGGGTCATTGTCCATTTGGAAGACCCATTTGCGACCAAGCTTTCACTTCCTGACTGATGTCTTGAGATGTTGCTTCAATATATCCACGTAATTTTCCTTCCTCATGATGCCATCTATTTTGTGAAGTGCACCAGTCCCTCCTGCAGCAAAGCACCCCCATGCTTCATGGTTGGGATGGTGTTCTTCGGCTTGCAAGCTACCCCCTTTTTCCTCCAAACATAACGATGGTCATTATGGCCAAACAGTTCTATTTTGTTTCATCAGACCAGAGGACATTTCTCCAAAAAGTACGATCTTTGTCCCCATGTGCAAACCGTAGTCTGGCTTTTTTATGGTGGTTTTGGAGCAGTGGCTTCTTCTTTGCTGAGCAGCCTTTCAGGTTATGTTGATATAGGACTCGTTTTACTGTGGATATAGATACTTTTGTACCTGTTTCCTCCAGCATCTTCACAAGGTCCTTTGCTGTTGTTCTGGGATTGATTTGCACTTTTCGCACCAAAGTACGTTCATGTCCTAACCGACTTGCCAAAACTATAGTTTGTTTTTTATTGTTAGCTCTCTGTGGCATGGCTGGCCCTTGGATGTATGAGAGCTAAAATTAATATGCATGTCAATCTATCTGGCTCAATGTCACGGTTTCGGCCGAGGCTGCTCCTCCTCCTTGTTCGGGCAGGTTTCGGCGGTCGTCGTCCCCGGAGTACTAGCTGCCACCGATCTATGTTTCATGTTCGTTTGGTTTTGTCTGGATGTTGTACACCTGTGTCTAGTTAGTCCTCATTAGTGTCCTATTTAGTTCTCGTTGTGTGTGTATGGTGTTGTGTGTGATTGCTCCTCTGTTTGGTGTGCTGAGCTACGTATTTCTTCCCTCCGTGTTTGGAGAGGTTTTCGCACATGTTAGTGCGCCTTTATTTAGCCTCCGGGCTGATTGTTCTCGTATACTACGTGAATAACTCACTAAAGTATTTTGGACTTAGCTTCTGCGTCCTGCGCTTGATTCCTGCACCACACCCACCTTCAGCAACCTTGACACTCAAAGTGGATGAGAGATTGACTTCATCACTGCTTGTATTTGTGAGAGGGATTGACATGGTGAATGCACCGAGCTGTCTGTTTGAACTACTGGCACACAGCTCGGACACCCATATATACCACACAAGAAATGCCACCAGAGGTCTCTTCACAGTCCCCAAGTCAAGAACAGACTATGGGAGGCGCACAGTACTACATAGAGCCTAGAGTAGGGGCCTGAGGTCACACACTTAATGTTTTGTGAAATCTGTTGTGAATGTATTGTAATGTTTTTAAAATTGTATAACTGCCATCATTTTGCTGAACTAATGGGATCCATAACAAACCCCAGGAGGAGTATCTGCTGCCTTGGCAGGAATTGTCAATACGTCTCACAAATACAAGTAGTGATGAAGTCAATCTCTTCTCCACTTTCAGCCAGGAGAGATTGACATGCATATTATTAATGTTAGATCCCTGTGTAAATCCAAGGGCCAGCCATGCTGCCCTGTTCTGAGCCAATTGCAATTTTCCTAAGTCCCTCTTTGTGGCATCCTGACCACATGACTGAACAGTAGTCCAGGTGCGACAAAACTAGGTCCTGTAGGACCTACCTTGTTGATAGTGCTGTTAAGAAGGTAGAGCAGCGCTTTATTATAGACAGACTTTTCACATCTTAGTTACTGTTTTATCAATATGTTTTGACCAAGACAGTTTACAATCCAGGGTTACTCCAAGCAGTTTAGTCACCTCAACGTGCTCGATTTCCACATTATTCATTACAAGATTTAGTTGAGGTTTAGGGTTTAGTGAATGATTTGTCCCATGCTTTTAGTTTTGGAAATATTTAGGACCAACTTATTCCTTGCCACCCATTCTGAAACTAACTGCAGCTCTTTAAGTGTTGCAGTCATTTCACTCCCTGTAGTAGCTGATGTGTATAGTGTTGAGTCATCCGCATACATAGACACGCTGGCTTTACTTAAAGCCAGTAGCATGTCGTTAGAAAATATTTTTTAAAGTAAGGGGCCTAGACAGCTGCCCTGGGGAATTCCTGATTCTACCTGGATTATGTTGGAGAGGCTTCCATTAAAGAACACCCTCTGTGTTCTGTTAGACAGGTAACTCTTTATCCACAATATAGCAGGGGGTGTAAAGCCATAACGCATATGTTTTTCCAGCAGTAGACTCTGATCGATAATGTCAAAAACAAAACAGTTCCCACAAAAGGTTTTAATTATCAATTTATATCAGCCAATCATCAGTCATTTGTGTAAGTGCTGTGCCTGTTGAATGTCATTCCCTATAAGTGTGCTGAAAGTTTATTGTCAATTTGTTTACTGTAAAATAGCATTGTATCTGGTCAAACACCATTTTTTCCAAAAGTTTACTAAGGGTTGGTAACAGGCTGATTAGCCAAGAGTCTAATTAGCCAGGAGTCTAATTAGTTAGTTAGTGTCCTGTCTGTCCTCTGGGTCAAACTGAATATGTTGAGTCATCATATCCATTTGACACTTTCCAGCATCACAGTCCTGGTCATATAGTCCCTGTCTGGATTAGGGTCAGTCCATATAGTCCACTAGTCATCCCTGTCTGGATTAGGGTCAGTCCATATAGTCCACTAGTCATCCCTGTCTGGATTAGGGTCAGTCCATATAGTCCACTAGTCATCCCTGTCTGGATTAGGGTCAGTCCATATAGTCAACTAGTCATCCCTGTCTGGATTAGGGTCAGTCCATATAGTCCACTAGTCATCCCTGTCTGGATTAGGGTCAGTCCATATAGTCCACTAGTCATCCCTGTCTGGATTAGGGTCAGTCCATATAGTCCACTAGTCATCCCTGTCTGGATTAGGGTCAGTCCATATAGTCCACTAGTCATCCCTGTCTGGATTAGGGTCAGTCCATATAGTCCACTAGTCATCCCTGTCTGGATTAGGGTCAGTCCATATAGTCCACTAGTCATCCCTGTCTGGATTAGGGTCAGTCCATATAGTCCACTAGTCATCCCTGTCTGGATTAGAGTCAGTCCATATAGTCCACTAGTCATCCCTGTCTGGATTAGGGTCAGTCCATATAGTCCACTAGTCATCCCTGTCTGGATTAGGGTCAGTCCATATAGTCCACTAGTCATCCCTGTCTGGATTAGGGTCAGTCCATATAGTCCACTAGTCATCCCTGTCTGGATTAGGGTCAGTCCATATAGTCCACTAGTCATCCCTGTCTGGATTATGGTCAGTCCATATAGTCCACTAGTCATCCCTGTCTGGATTAGGGTCAGTCCATATAGTCCACTAGTCATGCCTGTCTGGATTAGGGTCAGTCCATATAGTCCACTAGTCATCCCTGTCTGGATTAGGGTCAGTCCATATAGTCCACTAGTCATCCCTGTCTGGATTAGGGTCAGTCCATATAGTCCACTAGTCATCCCTTTCTGGATTAGGGTCAGTCCATATAGTCCACTAGTCATCCCTGTCTGGATTAGGGTCAGTCCATATAGTCCACTAGTCATCCCTGTCTGGATTAGGGTCAGTCCATATAGTCCACTAGTCATCCCTGTCTGGATTAGGGTCAGTCCATATAGTCCACTAGTCATCCCTGTCTGGATTAGGGTCAGTCCATATAGTCCACTAGTCATCCCTGTCTGGATTAGGGTCAGTCCATATAGTCCACTAGTCATCCCTGTCTGGATTAGGGTCAGTCCATATAGTCCACTAGTCATCCCTGTCTGGATTAGGGTCAGTCCATATAGTCCACTAGTCATCCCTGTCTGGATTAGGGTCAGTCCATATAGTCCACTAGTCATCCCTGTCTGGATTAGGGTCAGTCCATATAGTCAACTAGTCATCCCTGTCTGGATTAGGGTCAGTCCATATAGTCCACTAGTCATCCCTGTCTGGATTAGGGTCAGTCCATATAGTCCACTAGTCATCCCTGTCTGGATTAGGGTCAGTCCATATAGTCCACTAGTCATCCCTGTCTGGATTAGGGTCAGTCCATATAGTCCACTAGTCATCCCTGTCTGGATTAGGGTCAGTCCATATAGTCCACTAGTCATCCCTGTCTGGATTAGGGTCAGTCCATATAGTCCACTAGTCATCCCTGTCTGGATTAGGGTCAGTCCATATAGGATGTGACATGGTAACTAAGCCTTCTGTGCCCAGTTTGGAATTCTTAGCAACAAATTGGGAATCCCTTACAATGAGTTTGGTAATCTCATTTAATCTGCTACAGTTTCTAATACTTAAAACAAGCCATCTTTGATTCTATGAAACCTGAAGAATTACAAAATACATTTTCATACTGGTTTCAAAACATTGCATCGCTACCATCACTGTCATCGCTACCATCACTACCTGCCATTGATACAATAATTAATAACACACTGTATCATTGTTTACCTTAATGATGTCTTTGTGTATCTTTGTCTAGATCACTTTCAGGTCTTCAGAGGTCAAGCGATAATATGCTTTGTGGAGATAGAGTAACACTACTTGCGGTAAACATCCGTTGGGCCAGAGATGGGCACTCTGACTGCCACAGCCATCGATCTGGGGGCAATACAGGGAATCAGTCAGTCTGACGGCTCTGTTCTGGTCTGTCTGGACAGAGGATGGGGATAATCGTGCATCCTAAAAAGTGCACTACTTAAAGGGAATAGGGTCCATTTGGGACACATGCTGAGATTTAGAGAAAGGGAAGGGTTAAGGGTCCATTTAAGGGTCCATTTGGGACACATGCTGAGATTTAGAGAAAGGGAAGGGTTAAGGGTCCATTTAAGGGTCCATTTGGGACACATGCTGAGATTTAGAGAAAGGGAAGGGTTAAGGGTCCATTTAAGGGTCCATTTGGGCCACATGCTGAGATTTAGAGAAAGGGAAGGGTTAAGGGTCCATTTAAGGGTCCATTTGGGCCACATGCTGAGATTTAGAGAAAGGGAAGGGTTAAGGGTCCATTTAAGGGTCCATTTGGGACACATGCTGAGCTTTAGAGAAAGGGAAGGGTTAAGGGTCCATTTAAGGGTCCATTTGGGACACATGCTGAGATTTAGAGAAAAGGAAGGGTTAAGGGTCCATTTAAGGGTCCATTTGGGACACATGCTGAGATTTAGAGAAAGGGAAGGGTTAAGGGTCCATTTGGGACACATGCTGAGATTTAGAGGGCCTGTAGGAGCCAGAACAGGAACTCTATGCAGCCACTGGGCACCACGTCATTTCAACATGGATAATTGGGTCATATTTGGTTAAGATGTTGATCAATGATATTACAACCTACTGTATATTCACCCACTCAAAAAGACAGCCAAAAGTTAGTGGAATTTGCAATGTGTTATCAATATGATTTCAACCATCTAAAAGCACAACCAGATTCCAATAGAAAAACAATGTCAGATTTTTGGTTTAGTTGTCACCGAAATGTCTATCACTGCGCTTTCAACCATTTAAAAGCGCAGCAAAATTCAAATGGGAATACAATGTCAGATATTTTGTTTATTTATACAACAGATTGTTGTTCTTCATCTAACAGCAGATCCAAAGGACCTGGATTGCAGGATTACATTAAAAGTACATAGTGCTATCGATCAATGCCTTTTGAGATTCTGCTCAGATTATTACAGCAATTGTGAAGATCTCCACAGACCTGCAACGACCTATGTTGATTATTACAAATTATAAATAATACAATTACCTTAATCCCATTCTTTAACTTTTATTTTTGGTTGGAGACGTGAATCCAACATATCATTTGTAAACTTGTCGACAAGTTAATAGGCTATTTATTGTATTTCAAAAGTGATATTGAATTGTGTTTGGTTGCCAACGCAACCAAATATTAACCAAATATTAACATTTGAAGGAGATTTATCTTCTGCTTGGATAGTTCCATCTGTGCCACTGATTTAGTAATTCCAGTTTGTCTACAAATTAATAATTGATATGTTGGATTCACTTTTCCATCTTAACCAAAAATCTAAGTTAAAGAATAGGACTAAATCTGAAAAAAATAGAAAAAATGCTAAACTAAATAAAAAGTTGGTCACAAAAAAAAGAAAAAAAAGAATATAACTCAATCAAATCCAACTTTAAAGGCACTTTAAATACAGTTTGATTTGATCCTATTCTTTAACTTTGATGAAGACTTGAATCCAACATATCAATTATTAATTTGTAGACAAACTGGAATTAAAGCCAGACTAAGTCAGACTAAGTAATCTCCTTCAAATGTTGATATTTGGTTGCGTTGACAACCAAACACAATTGGAAGTGATTCCAAGATGGCGTAGCAGTGCGGGCGTGTACTCTGTAGTGTGCTCGTGTAAATAGCCTGTTTTTTGTTTTTTTGTCTTTTTCGTATATATTTCTCTATCACACTTTTCATCCTTCAACTGAATATACTTTCCTGCATCCCGACTCACCCAATGTGGAACGGATTCTATTATTTCTTATACCTTTTTATCTAGAACCTCCGGCTGAAACTAGCCAGCTAGCCAGCTAACTAGCTACTTGCTATTAGCCACCGTTAGCGGTTTTCACCATTGTCCGTGGCCTGCACTACCTACCAGCCAGCTCTAGGCCTGCACTACCTACCAGCCAGCTCTAGGCCTGCACTACCTACCAGCCAGCTCTAGGCCTGCACTACCTACCAGCCAGCTCTAGGCCTGCACTACCTACCAGCCAGCTCTAGGCCTGCACTACCTACCAGCCAGCTCTAGGCCTGCACTACCTACCAGCCAGCTCTAGGCCTGCACTACCTACCAGCCAGCTCTAGGCCTGGACTACCTACCAGCCAGCTCTAGCCTGGACTACCTACCAGCCAGCTCTAGGCCTGCACTACCTACCAGCCAGCTCTAGCCTGCACTACCTACCAGCCAGCTCTAGGCCTGCACTACCTACCAGCCAGCTCTAGCCTGCACTACCTACCAGCCAGCTCTAGGCCTGCACTACCTACCAGCCAGCTCTAGGCCTGCACTACCTACCAGCCAGCTCTAGGCCTGGACTACCTACCAGCCAGCTCTAGCCTGGACTACCTACCAGCCAGCTCTAGGCCTGCACTACCTACCAGCCAGCTCTAGCCTGCACTACCTACCAGCCAGCTCTAGGCCTGCACTACCTACCAGCCAGCTCTAGCCTGCACTACCTACCAGCCAGCTCTAGGCCTGCACTACCTACCAGCCAGCTCTAGGCCTGCACTACCTACCAGCCAGCTCTAGGCCTGCACTACCTACCAGCCAGCTCTAGGCCTGCACTACCTACCAGCCAGCTCTAGGCCTGCACTACCTACCAGCCAGCTCTAGGCCTGCACTACCTACCAGCCAGCTCTAGGCCTGCACTACCTACCAGCCAGCTCTAGCCTGCACTACCTACCAGCCAGCTCTAGGCCTGCACTACCTACCAGCCAGCTCTAGCCTGCACTACCTACCAGCCAGCTCTAGGCCTGCACTACCTACCAGCCAGCTCTAGGCCTGCACTACCTACCAGCCAGCTCTAGGCCTGCACTACCTACCAGCCAGCTCTAGGCCTGCACTACCTACCAGCCAGCTCTAGGCCTGCACTACCTACCAGCCAGCTCTAGGCCTGCACTACCTACCAGCCAGCTCTAGGCCTGCACTACCTACCAGCCAGCTCTAGGCCTGCACTACCTACCAGCCAGCTCTAGGCCTGCACTACCTACCAGCCAGCTCTAGGCCTGCACTACCTACCAGCCAGCTCTAGGCCTGCACTACCTACCAGCCAGCTCTAGGCCTGCACTACCTACCAGCCAGCTCTAGGCCTGCACTACCTACCAGCCAGCTCTAGGCCTGCACTACCTACCAGCCAGCTCTAGCCTGGACTACCTACCAGCCAGCTCTAGGCCTGCACTACCTACCAGCCAGCTCTAGGCCTGCACTACCTACCAGCCAGCTCTAACCTGGACTACCTACCAGCCAGCTCTAGGCCTGCACTACCTACCAGCCAGCTCTAGGCCTGCACTACCTACCAGCCAGCTCTAACCTGGACTACCTACCAGCCAGCTCTAGGCCTGCACTACCTACCAGCCAGCTCTAGGCCTGCACTACCTACCAGCCAGCTCTAGGCCTGCACTACCTACCAGCCAGCTCTAGGCCTGCACTACCTACCAGCCAGCTCTAGGCCTGCACTACCTACCAGCCAGCTCTAGGCCTGCACTACCTACCAGCCAGCTCTAGGCCTGCACTACCTACCAGCCAGCTCTAGGCCTGCACTACCTACCAGCCAGCTCTAGGCCTGCACTACCTACCAGCCAGCTCTAGGCCTGCACTACCTACCAGCCAGCTCTAGGCCTGCACTACCTACCAGCCAGCTCTAGGCCTGGACTACCTACCAGCCAGCTCTAGGCCTGGACTACCTACCAGCCAGCTCTAGGCCTGCACTACCTACCAGCCAGCTCTAGGCCTGGACTACCTACCAGCCAGCTCTAGGCCTGCACTACCTACCAGCCAGCTCTAGGCCTGGACTACCTACCAGCCAGCTCTAGGCCTGCACTACCTACCAGCCAGCTCTAGCCTGGACTACCTACCAGCCAGCTCTAGGCCTGCACTACCTACCAGCCAGCTCTAGCCTGCACTACCTACCAGCCAGCTCTAGGCCTGCACTACCTACCAGCCAGCTCTAGCCTGCACTACCTACCAGCCAGCTCTAGGCCTGCACTACCTACCAGCCAGCTCTAGGCCTGCACTACCTACCAGCCAGCTCTAGCCTGGACTACCTACCAGCCAGCTCTAGGTCTGCACTACCTACCAGCCAGCTCTAGGCCTGCACTACCTACCAGCCAGCTCTAGGCCTGCACTACCTACCAGCCAGCTCTAGGCCTGCACTACCTACCAGCCAGCTCTAACCTGGACTACCTACCAGCCAGCTCTAGGCCTGCACTACCTACCAGCCAGCTCTAGGCCTGCACTACCTACCAGTCAGCTCTAACCTGGACTACCTACCAGCCAGCTCTAGGCCTGCACTACCTACCAGCCAGCTCTAGGCCTGCACTACCTACCAGCCAGCTCTAGGCCTGCACTACCTACCAGCCAGCTCTAGGCCTGCACTACCTACCAGCCAGCTCTAGGCCTGCACTACCTACCAGCCAGCTCTAGCCTGGACTACCTACCAGCCAGCTCTAGCCTGGACTACCTACCAGCCAGCTCTAGCCTGGACTATTATCGGCCAGTCTGCACAGTCTGCACATCGCGCTATCGACCAAGAACATATCGAATTTCTGCCAGAATCACTGAATCACTGGACCTTAACACCGAATCATCGCAACTAGCTAGCTGCAACCGAATGGATGTTGTTGGCTAATCAACACCTGTCCCGAAGCAAGCACCAGTTAGCCTTGAGCTAGCCTCGAGCCAGGCCCATCTCCTGGCTATCTACCTCTCTGTCAACCGGATGGGACCTCCTAGTGTCGACACGGAGCCCCGCTGATCCATCACGACTGGTCAGCCGACGTGATCGTCTAATGTGGTTTCAACAGGCTTCCCGTTGCGACGACCACGAAGATCCATCTGCTAGCCCCGGCCCGCTAGCAAACGCAATCAATAGCCGTGCCTCCTGCTCGCCTGTGCCGTAGCAGCCATCAAACTGCTCCCGGACTCACCTATTGCTGTTCACTGAACCTTATGATCACTCAGCTACACAGCTACACAGCTGATGCCTGCTGGACTGTTCCTTTACACTGTACACCATCCTGTTTATCTGTCCTGTTTATCTGTTTAGCCTCATCCCAAACTTTCGTCGCCATTACCAGTTGTTGTCTTAGCTCTCTCGAATAACACCTGTGATTGCTTTATGCCTCTCTCCCATGTCAATATGCCTTGCCTACTGCTGTTTCGGTTAGTTCTTATTATACAATTTCATTGTAGAGCCCCCAGTCCCGCTCAACCTGCCTCAAATAGTTCCTTTGTCCCACCCCCCACACACGCGGAGACAGACTCAATCGGTGCCTCCAGTAATGCTATCTCTTTCATCGTTACCCAACGCTTAGGTTAACCTCCACTGTACTCATATCCTTCCATATCCTTGTCTGTACATAATGCCCTGAATCTATTCTACAACGCCCGGAAATCTGCCCCTTTTTTTCTCTGTACCCAACGCACTAGAAGACCAGTTCTTAAAGCCTTTAGCCGTATCCTTATTCTACTCCTCCTCTGTTCCTCTGGTGATGTAGAGGTTAACCCAGGCCCTGTAGCCCCCAGTATCACTCCTACTCCCCAGGCATTATCATTTGTTGACTTCTGTAACCGTAAAAGCATTGGTTTCTTGCATGTTAACATCAGAAGCCTCCTCCCTAAATTTGAGTTGTTCACTGCGTTAGCACACTCCGCCAACCCTGATGTTCTAGCAGTGTCTGAATCCTGGCTTAGGAAGGCCACCAAAAACTCTGAAATGTCCATCCCCAACAACAACATTTTCCGTCCAGATAGAACTGCCGAAGGGGGTGAGAGTTGCAATCTACTGTAGAGAGAGCCTGCAGAACTCTATCATATTATCCAGGTCTGTGCCCAAACAGTTTGAGCTTCTACTTCTAAAGATCCACCTTTCCAGAAATAAGTCTCTCACTGTTGCCGCTTGCTACAGACCCCCCTCAGCCACCAGTTGTGCCCTGGACACCATATGTGAATAGCTTGCCCCCCATCTATCCTCAGAGTTCGTACTGCTTGGTGACCTAAACTGGGATATGCTTAACACCCCGGCCGTCCTACAATCTAAACTAGATGCCCTCAATCTCACACAAATTATCAAGGAACCTACCAGGTACAACCCTAAATCCGTAAACATGGGCACCCTCATAGATATCATCCTGACTAACTTACCCTCTAAATACACCTCCGCTGTCTTCAACCAGGATCTCAGCGATCACTGCCTCATTGCCTGCGTCCGTAATGGGTTTGCGGTCAAACGACCGCCCCTCATCACTGTCAAACGCTCCCTAAAACACTTCAGCGAGCAGGCCTTTCTAATTGACCTGGCCCGGGTATCCTGGATGGATATTGACCCCATTCCGTCAGTAGAGGATGCCTGGTTGTTCTTTAAAAGTGCTTTCCTCTCCATCTTAAATAAGCATGCCCCATAAAAAAAAATCTGAACTAAGAACAGATATAGTCCCTGGTTCACCCCAGACTTGACTGCCCTTGACCAGCACAAAAACATCCTGTGGCGTACTGCATTAGCATCGAACAGCCCCCGCGATATGCAACTTTTCTAGGGAAGTCAGGAACCAATATACACAATCAGTTAGGAAAGCAAAGGCTAGCTTTTTCAAACAGAAATGTGCATCCTGTAGCACTAACTCCAAAAAGTTTTGGGACACTGTAAAGTCCATGGAGAATAAGAGCACCTCTTCCCAGCTGCCCACTGCACTGAGGCTAGAAAACACTGTCACCACCGATAAATCTACGATAATCGAGAATTTCAGTAAGCATTTTGCTACGGCTGGCCATGCTTTCCACCTGGCTACCCCTACCCCGGCCACCAGCTCTGCACACTCCGCTGCAACTTGCCCATGCCCTCCCCCGCTTCTCCTTCACCCAAATTCAGATAGCTGATGTTCTGAAAGAGCTGCAAAATCTGGACCCCTACAAATCAGCTGGGCTAGACAATCTGGACCCTTTCTTTCTAAAATTAGCAGCCGAAAGTGTAGCAACCCCTATTACTAGCCTGTTCAACCTCTCTTTCGTATCATCTGAGATCCCCAGAGATTGGAAAGCTGCCGCGGTCATCCCCCTCTTCAAAGGGGGTGACACTCTAGATCCAAACTGTTACAGACCTATATCCATCCTGCCCTGCATTTCGAAAGTATATGAAAGCCAAGTTAACAAACAGATCACCGACCATTTCGAATCCCACCGTACCTTCTCCGCTATGCAATCCGGTTTCCGAGCTGGTCATGGTTGCACCTCAGCCACGCTCAAGGTACTAAAACAATATTATAACCGTGATTGATAAAATACAGTTTTTTGTATTTAATTTTCTTATTTATTTCACCTTTTTTTAACCAGGTAAGCCAGTTGAGAACAAGTTCTCATTTACAACTGCGACCTGGCCAAGATAAAGCAAAGTAGTGCGATAAAAACAACAACACAGAGTTACATATGGAATAAACAAAAAGTACAGTCAATGACACAATAGAAAATCTATATACAGTACTGTGCAGCCGTCTTCATCGACCTGGCCAAGGCTTTCGACTTTGTCAATCACCGCATTCTTATCGGCAGACTAAATAGCCTTGGTTTCTCAAATGACTGCCTCACCTGGTTCACCAACTACTTCTCAGATAGAGTTCAATGTGTCAAATCGGAGGGCCTGTTGTCTGGACCTCTGGCAGTCTCTATGGGGGTGCCACAGGGTTCAATTCTCGGGCCGACTCTATTCTCTGTGTATATCAATGATGTCGCTCTTGCTGCGGTGACTCTCAGATCCACCTCTACGCAGACAACACCATTTTGTATACATCTGGCCCTTCATTGGACACTGTGTTAACAAACCTCCAAACGAGCTTCAATGCCATACAACACTCCTTCCGTAGCCTCCAACTGCTCTTAAACGCTAGTAAAACTAAATGCATGCTCTTCAATCGAACGCTGCTTGCACCCACCCGCCCGACTAGAATCACTACTCTCGGCGGGTCTGACTTAGAATATGTGGACAACTACAAATACCTAGGTGTCTGGTTAGACAGTAAACTCTCCTTCCAGACTCACATTAAGCATCTCCAATCCAAAGTGAAATCTAGAATCGGCTTCCTATTTCGCAACAAAGCCTCCTTCACTCATGCTGCCAAACATGCCCTCGTAAAACTGACTATCCTACCGATCCTTTTCTTCGGCGATGTCATTTACAAAATAGCCTCCAACACTGTACTCAGCAGATTGGATGTTGTCTATCACAGTGCCATCCGTTTTGTCACCAAAGCCCCATATACTACCCACCACTGTGACCTGTACGCTCTTGTTGGCTGGCCCTCACTACATATTAGTCGCCAAACCCACTGGCTCCAGGTCATCTATAAATCACTGCTAGGCAAATCCCCGCCTTATCTTAGCTCATTGGTCACCATAGCAACACCCACCCGTAGTCTGCGCTCCAGCAGGTATATCTCACTGGTCATCCCAAAGCCAACACCTCCTTTGGCCGCCATTCCTTCCAGTTCTCTGCTGCTAATGACTGGAACGAACTGCAAAAATCTCTGAAACTGGAGACTCTTATCTCCCTCACTAACTTTAAGCGTCAGTTGTCAGAGCACCTTACCGATCACTGCACCTGAACACAGCCCATCTGAAATTAGCCCACCCAACTACCTCATCCCCATATTGTTATTTATTTTGCTAATTTGCACCCCAGTATCTCTATTTGCACATTATCTTCTGCACATCTTATCATTCCAGTGTTAATACTAATTGTAATTATTTTGCACTATAGCCTATTTATTGCCTTACCTCCATAACTTACTACATTTGCACACACTGTATATATAGATTTTCTATTATGTTATTGACTTTGTTTTGTTTACCCCATATGTAACTGTGTGTTGTTGTTTTTATCGCACTGCTTTGCTTTATCTTGGCCAGGTCGCAGTTGTAAATGAGAACTTGTTCTCAACTGGTCTACCTGGTTAAATAAAGGTTAAATAAATAAAAATATTTTAAAAATACCATTACATTTTAAATTAACCAGAGCTTGAAATCCTAGGCCTATTGTCAATTTTTTTTTTTATTCTGGGTTGAATTGATCAATAGCTGTTGATGACTTTGCGAATGCTATAAAGTCCTAAATAGCATCATTGATGATATATGAGTGATAAAGTCACATTCAATTTGCTCTCTTAAACCTAACCTTTGGAATGACTTCGATAGCAACAGTGAATCTATTTAGTTTTCAAGTGGAGCCTGCTCAACAATCATTCTCACAATAGCGCACTGGTAATATTGTTAGTGACAAATATCATAGCTAAGCAGGGCTGGGATTGGGTAAAACCCTGGTTGGGAGACCAACGGGTAGCGGTAGATAGATCAATTCAGGGCTGGGATTGGGTAAAACCCTGGTTGGGAGACCAACGGGTAGCTGTAGATAGGAGGTGATTCCCCGCCTACTACATTTTCTGATTGTGGATATAACGTTGAAGATCTGATGTTGTTTTAAAGGTACATATTCAACATATTTTATACAAGGTTTGTCTGTGTTGAAATTTGGTTACCATGAGGACTTAATCCTGTGGTTGAAATGTCACCCTCTCAACAACAATTTATGTCACAATACGTTGAAACAAGGCCCCGTGTAGCTGTTGGTAGAGCATGGCGCTTGCAACGCCAGGGTTGTGGGTTCGATTCCCACGGGGGGCCAGTTGGTAGAGCAAGGCGCTTGCAACGCCAGGGTTGTGGGTTTGATTCCCACGGGGGGCCAGTATGAAAATGTATGCACTCACTAACTGTAAGTCGCTCTGGATAAGAGCGTCTGCTAAATGACTAAAATGTAAACAGAGTTGATTCAAACAGTTTGATAGGTGGCCATGATGGTATAAGGACCAGATTGGGAATTTAGGAAAGATAACACCTCTACTCTTACAATAAGTGCCCTGGGATCTTTAGTGACCACAGAGTCAGGACACCCGTTTACAGTTTTATACATTTACGTCATTTAGCAGACGCTCTTATCCAGAGCGACTTACAAATTGGTGCATTCACCTTATGATAGCCAGTGGGACAACCACTTTACTATATATATATATATTTTTTTTTTTGGGTGGGGTAAGGTGGGGTAGAAGGATTACTTTATCCTATCCCAGGTATTCCTTAAAGAGGTGGGGTTTCAAGTGTCTCCGGAAGGTGGTGAGTGACTCCGCTGTCCTGGCGTCGTGAGGGAGCTTGTTCCACCATTGGGGTGCCAGAGCAGCGAACAGTTTTGACTGGGCTGAGCGGGAACTATGCTTCCGCAGAGGTAGGGGGGCCAGCAGGCCAGAGGTGGATGAACGCAATGCCCTCGTTTGGGTGTAGGGACTGATTTTACAATCACTTTGGCACTAATTTCATTTTTCAAAACTCTAGACACAAAACGGTCATCACTTGTAACACAGGCTGTCCAATGTTCAAAACATTGCATTGTGCATTCATATCTTTAAAGAAATCTTGCACTTGCACAATCATCGGTTCAAAAAACAAATTTATTGTGAAATACCAATGAAACGTTAATTTAGATCACCCACACACAAACAACCAATAGTTTCACTGTGTCATTGTTCGTACAATCATTAAATATTGTAGTACAAAATAGGTGATACATGTTTCATCATGGTACTATATGTAAATACATCCCTGTAAAAGTACTGCAGTAGTAGAGAGAATACTACAGACACAGTGGAATCATTGAACAAAATCTGAAATATATTGATGAAAAAAAATACAGTACTGTAAAACATCAAATGCAGTGTTCCTCAACTTGCTTGCTTGTACTGTAAAAAGCAAAACATAGGAGTGATTACTGTACTTCTACATTTTCATCAACTCTGTCTTGTGGATTTGGCCACTGGTTCTCATCTACATCACAATGGATGTTTTCATTAACCAAACATCTTGGAAAAAACCTTCGGGCATGGCGAATCCAGGCCTGACACTGGTCTGCCGTGATGTCATTGCATGCGTCATCCATGGCCTGGAGAAGAGTGACTTGTTCATGAGGGCGCCTATCATAAACCTTTCATCTCCATGTGGAGAAAAATTCCTCAATCGGGTTAAGGAAAGGAGAGTATGGGGGTAAATACAGGGTGGTAAATTGTGCATGGGCCTGAAACCATGCTTGCACCATATGAGCATGGTGGAACCTGACATTATCCCACACAATGACATAGGTCACGCCACCAGCTCTACAGGCCTGATCGAGCTCATCAAGGAAGGTTACAAGGAGAGCTGCATTATATGATCCAATACGAGGTCTGCGTCCCACCACACCATCTTCTGATATAGCCGCACACATGGTAATGTTGGCCCCACGTTGTCCAGGTACTTGGATGGTGCCCGCTGGCCAATGAAATTCCGACCTCTCCTCCTTGTCTTGGCCAGGTTAAAGCCTGCCTCATCCAAATATATGAATTTGTGATGGTTGTCATCAGCATCCAGCTCCATCACCCTCTAAAAATACATTTTGGAAAGAGATTTACTGATTACTGTACAATGTAGAATTATTAGGGAATTTTATTATAACAGCCATCTTGAAACTGAACATACTCAGTCCTCATTTGCTTCACTCTGTCTGCATTACTTTCAAAAGGCACACGGTATAGTTGTTTTAAAGACTCCTGGTTCCTTTTCAGCATGCGTGCAATAGTCGGCAAACTTATGGATTCCACATTGTTAAACATGTCTTCATTGTCCAAGATATGCTGGTGAATTTCTGTAAGGCGAATATCATTTCTGGCCAGAACCAAATCGACCACAGCCTGCTCTTGTTGGTCAGTCAGAATTTTGCCTCTGCCTCCCCTATTTGGCCTAGTCTCAATTCTACAGGGAACATTACAGTAAGAAGACACTTGGTCACATCATCTACTCTGTGATACACATTGGTATGCAGTCATTTGACAATTGAGAGTAGCATAATGATTAGTGCATGCTGACGACTTACCGGTTCTCATTGCGGAAAGTTCTGATTATTGAGGCCACGGTTGACCTTCTGAGGTTTGGTTGTATCATTGTAGTCATTGTCATGCCATGATTTATGACATGGTCTACAACTATTGCTCGGATTTCATTGGTCACTCTTTGCTGTTGCTGCCGCTGTCTTGGTCCGTGGCCTTGTCCTCTACCACGTTCCCCCACACCTCTCAAACGAGGCCCACGACCACCTCTCAGAAGGGGTGCTTGTCCCCTACCATTCCTTTGACCAACACGACTTCCTCGTCTTCCTCCCACCACTGCTTGACCTCTATTGTGACCTGGATCACCTGCCGGCTCCTTGTTACAGTATGTAAAGCTATGTTGTTGCAAGTGGATCCCAATCAATTCTTTATATACTCGTTCCACAATGTGAACTCAATCATCAGTAACGAGTTGGCAGAATTGGACAGCAATTACAAGGGCCTGCATCCATATAGTGCAGTACTGTCAATACTGTAAATAGTCTGAAAAGGTGGTACATGGGACCATAGAAACGGTGTCTGATAAAGAATGATGATGAAATATTACATCCATAGATAATGTAGTCTAATTGGTTCATGCTCCACGCTAATTGGTGACAATGAATCTCGTTATCTTGAAACTTTCATGATCTAAACATGGAATATTGTTTGTCTGTTTCCATACAACTATGCATTAAGAGTAATGCAACAGTTACTTTTCATTTTGAGCAGTTGTATCAATTGATAGTTAGACACTCATCTAAATTTGTAATGAGTGAATTGCCTTTTGAAATAGTAGTACTTTGATGTTAAGTTGTGTCATATTGAACAGGTGATTTTTGTTGAATGAACAAATTATCTTAGTTTTATGTGTATTGTATCCAAGCAATTGAAAAAAGTGTTAGTGTTTTGAAAAATGACGTCAAGGTTCTGAAATGAGTGCCAAAGTGATTGTAAAAAACTGTAACTTCCCATCTGAAAGACAGCATCCTACACAGGGTAATGTCCCCGATCACTGCCCTGGGGAAGTGAGATATATAGACATCTTTCTTAGACCAGAGGACAGACTGCCTCCTACTGGCCCTCCAACACCACTTCCAGCAGCATCTGGTCTCCCATCCAGGGCCAACGCTGCGTAGCTTGAGAGGCCAGCCAGCAGTGGGATGCAGGGTGGTATGCTGCATCCTTCAGCAGCCTGAATGAGCCAAAATTAGGAACACTGCTTACACATGGTAAACCATCTTAGGAGGGCACATCGCTGACAGATCCTATACCTCCCTGATAGTTCCTATACCTTTAATGAATTTATTTGCAAATTATGGTGGAAAATAAGTATTTGGTCAATAACAAAAGTTTCTCAATACTTTGTTATATACCCTTTGTTGGCAATGACACAGGTCAAACGTTTTCTGTAAGTCTTCACAAGGTTTTCACACACTGTTGCTGGTATTTTGGCCCATTCCTCCATGCAGATCTCCTCTAGAGCAGTGATGTTTTGGGGCTGTCGCTGGGCAACATGGACTTTCAACTCCCTCCAAAGATTTTCTATGGGGTTGAGATCTGGAGACTGGCTAGGCCACTCCAGGACCTTGAAATGCTTCTTACGAAGCCACGCCTTCGTTGCCCGGGCGGTGTGTTTGGGATCATTGTCATGTTGAAAGACCCAGCCACGTTTCATCTTCAATGCCCTTGCTGATGGAAGGAGGTTTTCACTCAAAATCTCACGATACATGGCCCCATTCATTCTTTCCTTTACACGGATCAGTCATCCTGGTCCCTTTGCAGAAAAACAGCCCCAAAGCATGATGTTTCCACCCCAATGCTTCACAGTATGTATGGGGTTCTTTGGATGCAACTCAGCATTCTTTGTCCTCCAAACACGACGAGTTGAGTTTTTACCAAAAAGTTCCATTTTGGTTTCATCTGACCATATTACATTCTCCCAATCCTCTTCTGGATCATCCAAATGCACTCTAGCAAACTTCAGACGGGCCTGGACATGTACTGGCTTAAGCAGGGGGACACGTCTGGCACTGCAGGATTTGAGTCCCTGGCGGCGTAGTGGGTTACTGATGGTAGGCTTTGTTACTTTGGTCCCAGCTCTCTGCAGGTCATTCACTAGGTCCCCCCGTGTGGTTCTGGGATTTTTGCTCACCGTTCTTGTGATCATTTTGACCCCACGGGGTGAGATCTTGCGTGGAGCCCCAGATCGAGGGAGATTATCAGTGGTCTTGTATGTCTTCCATTTCCTAATAATTGCTCCCACAGTTGATTTCTTCAAACCAAGCTGCTTACCTATTGCAGATTCAGTCTTCCCAGCCTGGTGCAGGTCTACAAATTTGTTTCTGGTGTCCTTTGACAGCTCTTTGGTCTTGGCCATAGTGGAGTTTGGAGTGTGACTGTTTGAGGTTGTGGACAGGTGTCTTTTATACTGATAACAAGTTCAAACAGGTGCCATTAATACAGGTAATGAGTGGAGGACAGAGGAGCCTCTTAAAGAAGAAGTTACAGGTCTGTGAGAGCCAGAAATCTTGCTTGTTTGTAGGTGACCAAATACTTATTTTCCACCATAATTTGCAAATAAATTCATAAAAAATCCTACAAGGTGATTTGGAAAAAGTTTTCTCAATTTGTCTGTCATAGTTGACGTGTACCTATGATGAAAATTACAGGCCTCTCTCATCTTTTTAAGTGGGAGAACTTGCACAATTGGTGGCTGACTAAATACTTTTTTCCCCCACTGTATGTCTACCTGATAGTTCCTATACCTCCCTGATAGTTCCTATACCTCCCTGATAGTTCCTATACCTCCCTGATAGTTCCTATACCTCCCTGATAGTTCCTACACCTCCCTGATAGTTCCAATATCTACCTGATAGTTCCTATACCTCCCTGATAGTTCCTATACCTCCCTGATAGTTCTTATACCTCCCTGATAGTTCCTATACCTACCTGATAGTTCTTATATCTACCTGATATTTCCTATACCTCCCTGATAGTTCCTATACCAACCTGGTAGTTCCTATACCTCCCTGATAGTTCCTATACCTACCTGATAGTTCTTATATCTACCTGATATTTCCTATACCTACCTGATATTTCCTATACCTCCCTGATAGTTCCTATACCTACCTGATAGTTCTTATATCTACCTGATATTTCCTATACCTCCCTGATAGTTCCTATACCTACCTGATAGTTCTTATATCTACCTGATATTTCCTATACCTCCCTGATAGTTCCTATACCTACCTGATATTTCCTATACCTCCCTGATAGTTCCTATACCTACCTGATAGTTCTTATATCTACCTGATATTTCCTATACCTCCCTGATAGTTCCTATACCTCCCTGATAGTTCTTATATCTACCTGATAGTTCTTATATGGGCGGCAGGTAGCTTAGTGGTTAAGAGCGTTGTGCCAGTAACCGAAAGGTCGCTGGTTCTAATCCCTGAGCCGACTAGGTGAAAAATCTGTCGATGTGCCCTTGAGCAAGGCACTTAACCCTAATTGCTCCTGTAAGTCGCTCTGGATAAGAGCGTCTGCTAAATGACCAATTATTTATTTATTTTTATTTATTTATATCTACCTGATATTTCCTATACCTCCCTGATAGTTCCTATACCTCCCTGATAGTTCTTATATCTCCCTGATAGTTCTTATATCTACCTGATAGTTCTTATATCTACCTGATATTTCCTATACCTCCCTGATAGTTCCTATACCTCCCTGATAGTTCCTATACCTACCTGATAGTTCTTATATCTACCTGATATTTCCTATACCTCCCTGATAGTTCCTATACCTACCTGATATTTCCTATACCTCCCTGATAGTTCCTATACCTACCTGATAGTTCTTATATCTACCTGATATTTCCTATACCTCCCTGATAGTTCTTATACCTCCCTGATAGTTCCTATACCTACCTGATAGTTCTTATATCTACCTGATATTTCCTATACCTCCCTGATAGTTCTTATACCTCCCTGATATTTCCTATACCTCCCTGATAGTTCTTATACCTCCCTGATATTTCCTATACCTCCCTGATAGTTCTTATACCTACCTGATAGTTCTTATACCTCCCTGATATTTCCTATACCTCCCTGATAGTTCCTATACCTCCCTGATAGTTCCTATACCTCCCTGATATGTCCTATACCTCCCTGATAGTTCTTATACCTCCCTGATAGTTTCTATACCTCCCTGATAGTTCCTATACCTACCTGATATTTCTTATACCTCCCTGATAGTTCTTATACCTCCCTGATATTTCCTATACCTCCCTGATAGTTCCTATACCTACCTGATAGTTCTTATACCTCCCTGATATTTCCTATACCTCCCTGATAGTTCCTATACCTCCCTGATAGTTCCTATACCTCCCTGATAGTTCTTATACCTACCTGATAGTTCTTATACCTCCCTGATATTTCCTATACCTCCCTGATAGTTCTTATACCTACCTGATAGTTCTTATACCTCCCTGATATTTCCTATACCTCCCTGATAGTTCCTATACCTCCCTGATAGTTCCTATACCTCCCTGATATGTCCTATACCTCCCTGATAGTTCTTATACCTCCCTGATAGTTCCTATACCTCCCTGATAGTTCCTATACCTACCTGATATTTCTTATACCTCCCTGATAGTTCTTATACCTCCCTGATATTTCCTATACCTCCCTGATAGTTCCTATACCTACCTGATAGTTCTTATACCTCCCTGATATTTCCTATACCTCCCTGATAGTTCCTATACCTCCCTGATAGTTCCTATACCTCCCTGATAGTTCTTATACCTACCTGATAGTTCTTATATCTACCTGATATTTCCTATACCTCCCTGATAGTTCCTATACCTCCCTGATAGTTCCTATACCTACCTGATAGTTCTTCTATCTACCTGATATTTCCTATACCTCCCTGATAGTTCCTATACCTACCTGATAGTTCCTATACCTACCTGATAGTTCCTATACCTCCCTGATAGTTCCTATACCTCCCTGATAGTTCCTATACCTACCTGATAGTTCTTATATCTACCTGATATTTCCTATACCTCCCTGATAGTTCCTATACCTACCTGATAGTTCCTATACCTCCCTGACAGTTCCTATACCTCCCTGATAGTTCCTATACCTCCCTGGCATCGGTACATCAATATTCATAAAGCGTCCCAGAGTAGCAGTGCTGATCTAGGACCAGTTTAGCCTTTTAGATCATAATGAATATGTTTATATAGACAGGGGGGACCTGATCCAGGACCAGCACTCCTACTGAATACGGGCCCAGAGCCCTGACACTGATACCTACCTGGCAACAGAACAGGTACTGTTGAAATGTAATTCCTACTCTGTCGAAATACCAGCTCAGTGCCCAAAAAAAAGAAACCAGAGAGAAATAATGAACATAATAATGTGAGATGAAAAATGATTGACTAAAATACCCCAAATCATACCCTATCACATCCCCTCAATACCCAAATACCCCAAATCATACCCTATCAAATCCCCTCAATACCCAAATACCCCAAATCATACCCTATCACATCCCCTCAATACCCAAATACCCCAAATCATACCCTATCAAATCCCCTCAATACCCAAATACCCCAAATCATACCCTATCAAATCCCCTCAATACCCAAATACCCCAAATCATACCCTATCAAATCCCCTCAATACCCAAATACCCCAAATCATACCCTATCAAATCCCCTCAATACCCAAATCATACCCTATCAAATCCCCTCAATACCCAAATACCCCAAATCATACCCTATCAAATCCCCTCAATACCCAAATACCCCAAATCATACCCTATCAAATCCCCTCAATACCCAAATACCCCAAATCATACCCTATCAAATCCCCTCAATACCCAAATACCCCAAATCATACCCTATCAAATCCCCTCAATACCCAAATACCCCAAATCATACCCTATCAAATCCCCTCAATACCCAAATACCCCAAATCATACCCTATCACATCCCCTCAATACCCAAATACCCCAAATCATACCCTATCAAATCCCCTCAATACCCAAATACCCCAAATCATACCCTATCAAATCCCCTCAATACCCAAATACCCCAAATCATACCCTATCAAATCCCCTCAATACCCAAATACCCCAAATCATACCCTATCAAATCCCCTCAATACCCAAATACCCCAAATCATACCCTATCAAATCCCCTCAATACCCAAATACCCCAAATCATACCCTATCAAATCCCCTCAATACCCAAATACCCCAAATCATACCCTATCAAATCCCCTCAATACCCAAATACCCCAAATCATACCCTATCAAATCCCCTCAATACCCAAATACCCCAAATCATACCCTATCAAATCCCCTCAATACCCAAATACCCCAAATCATACCCTATCAAATCCCCTCAATACCCAAATACCCCAAATCATACCCTATCAAATCCCCTCAATACCCAAATACCCCAAATCATACCCTATCAAATCCCCTCAATACCCAAATACCCCAAATCATACCCTATCAAATCCCCTCAATACCCAAATACCCCAATCCAACTCTAACATCACAGCCTACTTCTCAGACTTTGGCCATCGGATGTGAAACATTTGGGTCAAATAGGATGAGTATATGGGATGCCTTTGTATTTACTTCTGATCTGGTGGCATCTGGTCTTATCAGATAAATTATACTCTGCTAAATTCAAGACAAACAGTTTAGAGAACAAGAACACAGGAAGATAAAGAGTTTAAAGTCACAGCGTAGGTCAACTCAGGTTGTCAAATGAGAAAGAAGCTTCCCTCTGACTCCATCTTGATTATTTTGTAACAGAAAAGCAGCTTATCCTACGACTTTGTGTTCTGATATAGCCAACAACATCCCCACTGCAGACACACAGGTCGACCCAGGTCGTCTTCAGCCCCACTGCAGACACACAGGTCGACCCAGGTCGTCTTCAGCCCCACTGCAGACACACAGGTCGACCCAGGTCGTCTTCAGCCCCACTGCAGACACACAGGTCGACCCAGGTCGTCTTCAGCCCCACTGCAGACACACAGGTCGACCCAGGTCATCTTCAGCCCCACTGCAGACACACAGGTCGACCCAGGTCATCTTCAGCCCCACTGCAGACATACAGTTCGTCTTCATTTGTTCTTTCAAAAGGAAGACATCCTCCAATCATTATGGTCCAAATGGAGGACATTTATTCACATTGTTCACGTGGCTCATCTGGAAGTCATTCACGTCATTATTATATTTATTTTATGAGGATTTAGCTCTGTTTCTGATCCCAGGGGAAGGACAGTCAATGAGACTGACTTTTGTATCATAATTATTCAGAGGATTAAAAACACTTGTCTCCCGTATCCTCTTGGATTCAGGAGGAAATGAACTCAAAGCCTTTTGGGAACCAACAGATTAAACCTGGTTAACGTGAGGATAACAGATTAAACCTGGTTAACGTGAGGATAACAGATTAAACCTGGTTAACGTGAGGATACCGTTGCAACAGAGAAAACATATGTTCTAGTGGCACATCTCTACTGATGGCTAGCCATGCTATATTGCGTCTGGTAATAACTGGATCAAAATGCTGCTGTTTAGACTTGACTGAAACTACACTAAGCCTTTTCCTGATATTCATTCTTTCCCTTTAGTTTATAGTTCTTATCCAAAACGAATATCAAAACCACAAATTCTGCACTGACCACTAAGATATCATAGTTTAATCTTCCTTTGTCGTCTTCAGTACTGATTGTTCCCAGTGAACCAACCGCTGTATGTGAGCTGCAGCACCATGGTAGGACTAGGCCCACAGAGACCCAGGAGTCTGCCATGGTAGGACTAGGCCCACAGAGACCCAGGAGTCTGCCATGGTAGGACTAGGCCCACAGAGACCCAGGAGTCTGCCATGGTAGGACTAGGCCCACAGAGACCCAGGAGTCTGCCATGGTAGGACTAGGCCCACAGAGACCCAGGAGTCTGCCATGGTAGGACTAGGCCCACAGAGACCCAGGAGTCTGCCATGGTAGGACTAGGCCCACAGAGACCCAGGAGTCTGCCATGGTAGGACTGGGCCCACAGAGACCCAGGAGTCTGCCATGGTAGGACTGGGCCCACAGAGACCCAGGAGTCTGCCATGGTAGGACTAGGCCCACAGAGACCCAGGAGTCTGCCATGGTAGGACTAGGCCCACAGAGACCCAGGAGTCTGCCATGGTAGGACTAGGCCCACAGAGACCCAGGAGTCTGCCATGGTAGGACTAGGCCCACAGAGACCCAGGAGTCTGCCATGGTAGGGCTAGGCCCACAGAGACCCAGGAGTCTGCCATGGTAGGACTAGGCCCACAGAGACCCAGGAGTCTGCCATGGTAGGACTAGGCCCACAGAGACCAAGGAGTCTGGGCCACAGAGATAGAGACATTAGTACGATGCCAGTGGATCCATACAGATTACTGAATGAATGTGCTGGAGCCTCCAGAGACTGATCTAGGTGTGGATAAGCACAGACATGATGGGGAACTTGGCCTATGCAATTTAGGCACTTAGTGATGGGGAGGCTGCAGTGAGGAACTTGGCCTATGCAATTAATCCTTAAGAGTCTATTGACGCACCCGTATGTCAGTCTAAGTAACACAATAATAAAAAATCCCCATCAAAATCCGTTAGTTTAAACTAGAGATATCAGGTTGTTTTGCACGGACTCAACCACCGTATCCACCTATGTCGCACTTTCGCATCTGCGGCCCTGACCCTGGATAACCCTGACCCTGGATAACCCTGACCCTGGATAACCCTGACTGGATAACCCTGACCCTGGATAACCCTGACTGGATAACCTTGACCCTGGATAACCCTGACCCTGGATAACCCTGACCCTGGATAACCCTGACCCTGGATAACCCTGACCCTGGATAACCCTGACCCTGGATAACCCTGACTGGATAACCCTGACCCTGGATAACCCTGACTGGATAACCTTGACCCTGGATAACCCTGACCCTGGATAACCCTGACCCTGGATAACCCTGACCCTGGATAACCCTGACCCTGGATAACCCTGACCCTGGATAACCCTGACTGGATAACCCTGACCCTGGATAACCCTGACTGGATAACCTTGACCCTGGATAACCCTGACCCTGGATAACCCTGACCCTGGATAACCCTGACCCTGGATAACCCTGACCCTGGATAACCCTGACCCTGGATAACCCTGACTGGATAGCCCTGACCCTGGATAACCCTGACTGGATAACCTTGACCCTGGATAACCCTGACCCTGGATAACCCTGACCCTGGATAACCCTGACTGGATAACCCTGACCCTGGATAACCCTGACTGGATAACCTTGACCCTGGATATCCCTGACCCTGGATAACCCTGACCCTGGATAACTCTGACCCTGGATAACCCTGACCCTGGATAACTCTGACCCTGGATATCCCTGACCCTGGATAACCCTGACCCTGGATAACCCTGACCCTGGATATCCCTGACCCTGGATAACCCTGACCCTGGATAACCCTGACCCTGGATAACCCTGACCCTGGATAACCTTGACCCTGGATAACCCTGACCCTGAATAACGCTGACCCTGGATAACCCTGACCCTGGATAACCCTGACCCTGGATAACCCTGACCCTGGATAACCCTGACCCTGGATAACCCTGACCCCTGACCTCTGAGCTAGAGCAATCAGGACCTTTTTACATGTATTTTAGTGTGATGTGATTGAAAACATAAGAACTACTACTGTATATAACTACAACCTACTAA
This sequence comes from Coregonus lavaretus, assembly GCF_964263955.1. Taxonomy (NCBI): domain Eukaryota; kingdom Metazoa; phylum Chordata; class Actinopteri; order Salmoniformes; family Salmonidae; genus Coregonus; species Coregonus lavaretus. The sequence goes on from NW_028161303.1 coordinate 159,499, forward strand.
AGTACTAATACTATCAATGAAAGTGATGATAACAAATTCATCATCATCATCATCATCAGTGCAGTAGATACTGCTGTTACATTGTTCCACTAAGGGCGTGCTCCATGGTCCACCTCTTCAAGCTCCGCCTCCAGTGACAGAGCTCTATGTGCCTTCCTCATCCATAGGGGTTAGCGGGACGCGGCTGCGCCCTATCCCACACGGAGGGGTTTTCAATCCCGTTAACAACTGCTTTTTTACTGGGACGTTAATTGGAATTCGTGGTTTACTTGGTCTGGATTCCCGTTTTGAGAAGAAAGAGTGCAAATGGAACTTCTCTCATATTGACGTCAGCTCGCGGGTGGAAAGCATCTGGAAATACATCTTCCTCCTCCGCTACTGTGGGACCTGGAATCTAAGATTACAAGAGTTTTGTGGAGGATCATTTCTTTGAAATGGATTCTTTCTTTGTAGAGGTAAGATACAAGTCTAAACAAAGTATTTTGAGGCATTGTAGCAGCTCTGAAAAGTTGTTTTATTCCAAAGTGACTGCAGGAGCCGGGAGCGTCTTTGTTACATGTTTACGAGCAGTGAGCACTTTTCATGTCGCGTAGGTTTTTGGGTGGCGGATTGTATTGTCTTTATAGCGGTCCTCTCCTGCTGCAGATGAAAAAACTAACAATAATGGGTTATTTCGCTAGTAAAGGGTGAGACGCTACTATATGGTTTACAGTACTTTATGCAGCAGGATATGTGTTATAGCCTAGTATTAATAGCAGCCAGACACAATAGGCACGCTGAGCTCTGCTCTGGGCTGGGATAGGTCGACCGCTGAGCTCTGCTCTGGGCTGGGATAGGTCGACCGCTGAGCTCTGCTCTGGGCTGGGATAGGTCGACCGCTGAGCTCTGCTCTGGGCTGGGATAGGTCGACCGCTGAGCTCTGCTCTGGGCTGGGATAGGTCGACCGCTGAGCTCTGCTCTGGGCTGGGATAGGTCGACCGCTGAGCTCTGCTCTGGGCTGGGATAGGTCGACCGCTGAGCTCTGCTCTGGGCTGGGATAGGTCGACCGCTGAGCTCTGCTCTGGGCTGGGATAGGTCGACCGCTGAGCTCTGCTCTGGGCTGGGATAGGTCGACCGCTGAGCTCTGCTCTGGGCTGGGATAGGTCGACCGCAGGATGCAGCTGGACTGTCTGTCCTTGGGACTTACTACAGTTCCACATGTTACACAGTTCTAAATCTCTGTTGTTTAACGCACAAGGAGGAGCCCCCTATCTTAAGTCCAGCCCTGTTGATCTCATCAGACCATAGACCAGGCAGTCTATCCCATTGTGTATGAAGACATCACCCTTCTAATACCCTGTTACCTATGACTCGTACGGGCATAAGCCTAGCTATGTCACTAAGCATGAATGGAGACCGCCCAGCCCCACACGGGAAACACAGAGATAATGTGTCTGAAGTCTACCCTTTGAACCCTGACAAAAGCACGTGTCCTGATCTCTGTTTCCTACGCATTTCCTGCCAGGGTGTGATGTGTCATGTCTAAGTACACACTCACGACCCCTGTGATGTCTTCATGACCCCTGAACTACTAGGGCGCTATTGTTAAACTCCTCCCTTCTCACTCGTCGTCCCCTATAACCTTCCACCCCATCCCTCCACCCCTTACCCAGCCCTTAGCATCCCCTATAACCTTCCACCCCATCCCTCTACCCCTTACCCAGCCCTTAGCATCCCCTATAACCTTCCACCCCATCCCTCTACCCCTTACCCAGCCCTTAGCATCCCCTATAACCTTCCACCCCATCCCTCTACCCCTTACCCAGCCCTTAGCATCCCCTATAACCTTCCACCCCATCCCTCCACCCCTTACCCAGCCCTTAGCATCCCCTATAACCTTCCACCCCATCCCTCTACCCCTTACCCAGCCCTTAGCATCCCCTATAACCTTCCACCCCATCCCTCCACCCCTTACCCAGCCCTTAGCATCCCCTATAACCTTCCACCCCATCCCTCTACCCCTTACCCAGCCCTTAGCATCCCCTATAACCTTCCACCCCATCCCTCCACCCCTTACCCAGCCCTTAGCATCCCCTATAACCTTCCACCCCATCCCTCTACCCCTTACCCAGCCCTTAGCATCCCCTATAACCTTCCACCCCATCCCTCTACCCCTTACCCAGCCCTTAGCATCTCCTATAACCTTCCACCCCATCCCTCTACCCCTTACCCAGCCCTTAGCATCCCCTATAACCTTCCACCCCATCCCTCTACCCCTTACCCAGCCCTTAGCATCCCCTATAACCTTCCACCCCATCCCTCTACCCCTTACCCAGCCCTTAGCATCCCCGCTAACCTTCCACCCCATCCCTCTATCCCTTACCCAGCCCTTAGCATCCCCTATAACCTTCCACCCCATCCCTCTACCCCTTACCCAGCCCTTAGCATCCCCTATAACCTTCCACCCCATCCCTCTACCCCTTACCCAGCCCTTAGCATCCCCTATAACCTTCCACCCCATCCCTCCACCCCATCCCTCTACCCCTTACCCAGCCCTTAGCATCCCCTATAACCTTCCACCCCATCCCTCTACCCCTTACCCAGCCCTTAGCATCCCCTATAACCTTCCACCCCATCCCTCTACCCCTTACCCAGCCCTTAGCATCCCCTATAACCTTCCACCCCATCCCTCCACCCCTTACCCAGCCCTTAGCATCCCCTATAACCTTCCACCCCATCCCTCTAAAAGCACTATCAATATTCACTATACACATCAATATACACTATAAACATCAATATATACATCAATATACACATCACTATATAAAATAGACATCAATATACACATCACTATATACTATATACATCAATATATACATCACTATACACAAACATATATACATCAATATACACATCACTATATACACATCACTATACACATCAATATATAGATCAATATACACATCACTATATACACATCAATATACACTATACACATCACTATACACATCAATATATACATCAATATACACTATACACATCAATATATAGATCAATATACACATCACTATGTACACATCAATATATACACTATACACATCAATATATACATCAATATTCACTATATACATCAATAATGTTACAGGTTTTTGTTTTTCCATTTATGTTTCGAGGTTAGACGTTAACACATTAGCACGTTAGCATGTAGGGCGCACCGATCCGATTGGTGTCACCTCGTTAGTCAGTCTGTGTTACACCTGTGCTGATTGTCATCTCATTAGTGGGAAGGTGTTTCACCTGTGCTGGCCCAGGTCCTATTTAACAGTGTCTGGCCCAGGTCCTATTTAACAGTGTCTGGCCCAGGTCCTATTTAACAGTGTCTGGCCCAGGTCCTATTTAACAGTGTCTGGCCCAGGTCCTATTTAACAGTGTCTGGCCCAGGTCCTATTTAACAGTGTCTGGCCCAGGTCCTATTTAACAGTGTCTGGCCCAGGTCCTATTTAACAGTGTCTGGCCCAGGTCCTATTTAACAGTGTCTGGCCCAGTGCTCCAGTTGCCTTGATAGATGGAGGGTTAACACCTTTAGTTGTCTCTCCCTATTTTGATTTCTAGACAAACAATCCTTTATCTGATTTAATTTGCTCCACCTTTTTAGTTTGCTTCCTGTCTTTAAGTTTGGTGTGGGTTTTAATTTTGTTAGCCTCTTCTTGGTAAATGAAGTGGGTGTCATGGTGGGGGTCTTTTAGGGCCCAGTTGTTGTTGTTAGTCAGCTTCCAGTGGACCCCCCCATGAGCGTCTTTCAGAACCCCTCCTAAAACCCCACCTGTTTAGTTTTGGTTGTTGTCAGTGACTCTTTGTTAGTTGCCCTTTCTGTTTGAGCAACATTATTTGGTTTTCTTTCTTGATGTATAATTCATCAGATACATTTTTACGTGATTCAGAGAGTAACATATACTTTGTTTTACCTGCATTAAGTACCAATTTCAGTTCAACAAAGGCTTTCTGCAAAGTAATGAAGGCAGACTGAAGCTCCGACAGACACCGTCCCAGCTGTCACCAGACCATTAGACAGGACACTACCCCAGCTGTCACCAGACCATTAGACAGGACACTACCCCAGCTGTCACCAGACCATTAGACAGGACACTACCCCAGCTGTCACCAGACCATTAGACAGGACACTACCCCAGCTGTCACCAGACCATTAGACATGACACTACCCCAGCTGTCACCAGACCATTAGACAGGACACTACCCCAGCTGTCACCAGACCATTAGACAGGACACTACCCCAGCTGTCACCAGACCATTAGACAGGACACTACCCCAGCTGTCACCAGACCATTAGACATGACACTACCCCAGCTGTCACCAGACCATTAGACGGGACACTACCCCAGCTGTCACCAGACCATTAGACAGGACACTACCCCAGCTGTCACCAGACCATTAGACAGGACACTACCCCAGCTGTCACCAGACCATTAGACAGGACACTACCCCAGCTGTCACCAGACCATTAGACAGGACACTACCCCATCTGTCACCAGACCATTAGACAGGACACTACCCCAGCTGTCACCAGACCATTAGACAGGACACTACCCCAGCTGTCACCAGACCATTAGACAGGACACTACCCCAGCTGTCACCAGACCATTAGACAGGACACTACCCCAGCTGTCACCAGACCATTAGACAGGACACTACCCCAGCTGTCACCAGACCATTAGACAGGACACTACCCCAGCTGTCACCAGACCATTAGACGGGACACTACCCCAGCTGTCACCAGACCATTAGACAGGACACTACCCCAGCTGTCACCAGACCATTAGACGGGACACTACCCCAGCTGTCACCAGACCATTAGACGGGACACTACCCCAGCTGTCACCAGACCATTAGACAGGACACTACCCCAGCTGTCACCAGACCATTAGACAGGACACTACCCCAGCTGTCACCAGACCATTAGACAGGACACTACCCCAGCTGTCACCAGACCATTAGACAGGACACTACCCCAGCTGTCACCAGACCATTAGACAGGACACTACCCCAGCTGTCACCAGACCATTAGACAGGACACTACCCCAGCTGTCACCAGACCATTAGACAGGACACTACCCCAGCTGTCACCAGACCATTAGACAGGACACTACCCCAGCTGTCACCAGACCATTAGACAGGACACTACCCCAGCTGTCACCAGACCATTAGACAGGACACTACCCCAGCTGTCACCAGACCATTAGACAGGACACTACCCCAGCTGTCACCAGACCATTAGACAGGACACTACCCCAGCTGTCACCAGACCATAAGACAGGACACTACCCCAGCTGTCACCAGACCATTAGACAGGACACTACCCCAGCTGTCACCAGACCATTAGACAGGACACTACCCCAGCTGTCACCAGACCATTAGACAGGACACTACCCCAGCTGTCACCAGACCATTAGACAGGACACTACCCCAGCTGTCACCAGACCATTAGACAGGACACTACCCCAGCTGTCACCAGACCATTAGACAGGACACTACCCCAGCTGTCACCAGACCGTTAGACAGGACACTACCCCAGCTGTCACCAGACCATAATACTTTTGATACTTAAGTATATTTTTGCAATTACATCTACTTTTGATACTTAAGTATATTTAAGTTGGGTCCTTTTCCCACCACTGCTTGTCTGTTTAGCATCGGGACAAGACTCTGTGAAGGTGACGTTCGGTAATGAAATGCGTTTTGATATAAACAGGCAGAAGAAGCTTTTAGATCTGCGGTTACAAAATGCAGCAAGATAGACTGGGTTAAGGTTAGACTGGGTTAGACTGGGTTAGAGTTAGACTGGGTTAGGGTTAGACTGGGTTAGAGTTAGACTGGGTTAGGGTTAGACTGGGTTAGGGTTAGACTGGGTTAGAGTTAGACTGGGTTAGAGTTAGACTGGGTTAGGGTTAGACTGGGTTAGAGTTAGACTGGTTTAGAGTTAGACTGGGTTAGGGTTAGGATTAGACTGGGTTAGGGTTAGACTGGGTTAGGGTTAGACTGGGTTAGACTGGGTTAGAGTTAGACTGGGTTAGAGTTAGACTGGGTTAGAGTTAGACTGGGTTAGGGTTAGACTGGGTTAGAGTTAGACTGGGTTAGGGTTAGGATTAGACTGGGTTAGGGTTAGACTGGGTTAGGGTTAGACTGGGTTAGACTGTGTTAGGGTTAGACTGGGTTAGAGTTAGACTGGGTTAGAGTTAGACCGGGTTAGGGTTAGACTGGGTTAGAGTTAGACTGGGTTAGAGTTAGACTGGGTTAGGGTTAGACTGGGTTAGAGTTAGACTGGGTTAGGGTTAGGATTAGACTGGGTTAGGGTTAGACTGGGTTAGGGTTAGACTGGGTTAGACTGTGTTAGGGTTAGACTGGGTTAGAGTTAGACTGGGTTAGAGTTAGACTGGGTTAGGGTTAGACTGGGTTAGAGTTAGACTGGGTTAGGGTTAGGATTAGACTGGGTTAGGGTTAGACTGGGTTAGGGTTAGACTGGGTTAGGGATCATTGGGGGATGAGATCATTATGTTCCCAGCATGAATCCACCCCTACCTCTCCTGCTCTCTCCTCTCTTCCTGTCTGTCACCCTGTGACGGCAGACAGAGAACTAGACAGATAAGCAGGCAACCAGATAGACAGGCACATTTTCCAGAGACGGACAGACGGACAGACAGAGGGACGGACGGACAGACAGAGGGACGGACGGACAGACAGAGGGACGGACGGACAGAGGGACGGACGGACAGAGGGACGGACGGACATACGGACGGACGGACGTAGGGAGGTCTGGGTATTTCTCCCACAGTGTGTGTTATTGGTCCTTTAGCCCTGGACGCTGTAAAAAGCTGTAGCACACAAATAATAAATAAAATAAAAATAAAATAAAAACAGCAGGGCAAAGAGTCTTAGAAGGGAGTCCTGGGACTGACAGGCAGTATGAGATATGATCAGAGGTCAGGGGTCAGGTAATAGGAGCTCCGCTCAACACAACACACAGCACTGGCCCAGGTCCAGATGTGGAGGACACATTCACACAGAGAGAGAACTCCCTAACCCTGGGTCCCAACTATTGAGCTGCATTCCTGTAATATCTCGGATGTTCTGCCCTGGAGAGAGAGGAGGAGGGAGGGAGGGAGGAGCACCAGCTACAGTACCCAATCAGATATAACCTCCAATGGAGGGAGGGAGGAGCACCAGCTACAGTACCCAATCAGATATAACCTCCACTTATGCCCTGGTTTATGTCATCTTTCTGTCAACTATGAAGAGATCTGACTTCCTGCTGTACTGACTTCCTGTTCCATGGCTTAGAGAAGAGTAACATCACTTTATTCATCAATTGTACACAACTGAAATGTGATTTGTGCTTTATCCCCTCTGAAAGACACCTAGTGTACATACTGTAGACCGGTTGGAGCAGGGGACTGCCATACTATGTTGTTGAGAGGGGTTACGTGCCTTGCTCAAGGGCACAACGGCAGGCAATGACGTCTAGGATTTGATACCAGCAATCCTCCGGTTGCCACCTCACTTCCCAACAGATATTTTCCCGTCAGACTCGGGATTCAAACTGGCTACCCTCCGGTTGCTGGTTGGCCTCTCTAACCGATAGGCTACTTGCTCCTCTCAGGCTCAGCAGCGTCGTTTAGTCACAACATCACTTATGAACTCTTGGAATTGTTAAGACTTAAGTACATTATTTGTTATGTTAATTTTGGGCTCATGAATTAAACTGAGTGTCTCTCTGGCAATAGGGTTAATTAGCTGATGACAGCACGGCGACATCCCCTCCCCATGAAGGGTTACATAGTCACGGCGACATCCCCTCCCCATGAAGGGTTACATAGTCACGGCGACATCCCCTCCCCATGAAGGGTTACATAGTCACAGCGACATCCCCTCCCCATGAAGGGTTACATAGTCACGGCGACATCCCCTACCCATGAAGGGTTACATAGTCACGGCGACATCCCCTCCCCATGAAGGGTTACATAGTCACAGCGACATCCCCTCCCCATGAAGGGTTACATAGTCACGGCGACATCCCCTCCCCATGAAGGGTTACATAGTCACAGCGACATCCCCTCCCCATGAAGGGTTACATAGTCACAGCGACATCCCCTCCCCATGAAGGGTTACATAGTCACAGCGACATCCCCTCCCCATGAAGGGTTACATAGTCACAGCGACATCCCCTCCCCATGAAGGGTTACATAGTCACAGCGACATCCCCTCCCCATGAAGGGTTACATAGTCACAGCGACATCCCCTCCCCATGAAGGGTTACATAGTCACAGCGACATCCCCTCCCCATGAAGGGTTACATAGTCACAGCGACATCCCCTCCCCATGAAGGGTTACATAGTCACAGCGACATCCCCTCCCCATGAAGGGTTACATAGTCACAGCGACATCCCCTCCCCATGAAGGGTTACATAGTCACAGCGACATCCCCTCCCCATGAAGGGTTACATAGTCACAGCGACATCCCCTCCCCATGAAGGGTTACATAGTCACAGCGACATCCCCTCCCCATGAAGGGTTACATAGTCACAGCGACATCCCCTCCCCATGAAGGGTTACATAGTCACAGCGACATCCCCTCCCCATGAAGGGTTACATAGTCACAGCGACATCCCCTCCCCATGAAGGGTTACATAGTCACGGCGACATCCCCTCCCCATGAAGGGTTACATAGTCACGGCGACATCCCCTCCCCATGAAGGGTTACATAGTCACGGCCACATCCCCTCCCCATGAAGGGTTACATAGTCACGGCGACATCCCCTCCCCATGAAGGGTTACATAGTCACAGCGACATCCCCTCCCCATGAAGGGTTACATAGTCACAGCGACATCCCCTCCCCATGAAGGGTTACATAGTCACAGCGACATCCCCTCCCCATGAAGGGTTACATAGTCACAGCGACATCCCCTCCCCATGAAGGGTTACATAGTCACAGCGACATCCCCTCCCCATGAAGGGTTACATAGTCACAGCGACATCCCCTCCCCATGAAGGGTTTCCTCCCCATCACACATACGGTACATAGTCTGTGGTCCATGGAGACCATATGTTCCACTGGAAGACTGAAGAACCCTTTTATCTCCTAAACGTCCTCTCTGGCCCTGTAGTGACGATCCTATCCTCTCTGATCCTGTAGTGACGATCCTATCCTCTCTGACCCTGTAGTGACGATCTTATCCTCTCTGGCCCTGTAGTGACGATCTTATCCTCTCTGGCCCTGTAGTGACGATCTTATCCTCTCTGACCCTGTAGTGACGATCCTATCCTCTCTGCTCCTGTAGTGACGATCCTATCCTCTCTGATCCTGTAGTGACGATCCTATCCTCTCTGACCCTGTAGTGACGATCTTATCCTCTCTGGCCCTGTAGTGACGATCTTATCCTCTCTGGCCCTGTAGTGACGATCTTATCCTCTCTGGCCCTGTAGTGACGATCCTATCCTCTCTGACCCTGTAGTGACGATCTTATCCTCTCTGGCCCTGTAGTGACGATCCTATCCTCTCTGATCCTGTAGTGACGATCCTATCCTCTCTGACCCTGTAGTGACGATCTTATCCTCTCTGGCCCTGTAGTGACGATCTTATCCTCTCTGGCCCTGTAGTGACGATCTTATCCTCTCTGACCCTGTAGTGACGATCCTATCCTCTCTGCTCCTGTAGTGACGATCCTATCCTCTCTGATCCTGTAGTGACGATCCTATCCTCTCTGACCCTGTAGTGACGATCTTATCCTCTCTGGCCCTGTAGTGACGATCTTATCCTCTCTGGCCCTGTAGTGACGATCTTATCCTCTCTGGCCCTGTAGTGACGATCCTATCCTCTCTGACCCTGTAGTGACGATCTTATCCTCTCTGGCCCTGTAGTGACGATCCTATCCTCTCTGATCCTGTAGTGACGATCCTATCCTCTCTGACCCTGTAGTGACGATCTTATCCTCTCTGGCCCTGTAGTGACGATCTTATCCTCTCTGGCCCTGTAGTGACGATCCTATCCTCTTTGACCCTGTAGTGACGATCTTATCCTCTCTGACCCTGTAGTGACGATCTTATCCTCTCTGACCCTGTAGTGACGATCCTATCCTCTCTGATCCTGTAGTGACGATCCTATCCTCTCTGGCCCTGTAGTGACGATCCTATCCTCTCTGATCCTGTAGTGACGATCCTATCCTCTCTGGCCCTGTAGTGACGATCCTATCCTCTCTGATCCTGTAGTGACGATCCTATCCTCTCTGGCCCTGTAGTGACGATCCTATCCTCTCTGACCCTGTAGTGACGATCCTATCCTCTCTGACCCTGTAGTGACGATCCTATCCTCTCTGGCCCTGTAGTGGCGATCCTATCCTCTCTGACCCTGTAGTGACGATCCTATCCTCTCTGGCCCTGTAGTGACGATCCTATCCTCTCTGACCCTGTAGTGACGATCCTATCCTCTCTGACCCTGTAGTGACGATCCTATCCTCTCTGACCCTGTAGTGACGATCCTATCCTCTCTGACCCTGTAGTGACGATCCTATCCTCTCTGATCCTGTAGTGACGATCCTATCCTCTCTGATCCTGTAGTGACGATCCTATCCTCTCTGACCCTGTAGTGACGATCCTATCCTCTCTGATCCTGTAGTGACGATCCTATCCTCTCTGATCCTGTAGTGACGATCCTATCCTCTCTGGCCCTGTAGTGACGATCCTATCCTCTCTGATCCTGTAGTGACGATCCTATCCTCTCTGATCCTGTAGTGACGATCCTATCCTCTCTGACCCTGTAGTGACGATCCTATCCTCTCTGACCCTGTAGTGACGATCCTATCCTCTCTGACCCTGTAGTGACGATCCTATCCTCTCTGACCCTGTAGTGACGATCCTATCCTCTCTGACCCTGTAGTGACGATCCTATCCTCTCTGACCCTGTAGTGACGATCCTATCCTCTCTGATCCTGTAGTGACGATCCTATCCTCTCTGACCCTGTAGTGACGATCCTATCCTCTCTGATCCTGTAGTGACGATCCTATCCTCTCTGATCCTGTAGTGACGATCCTATCCTCTCTGGCCCTGTAGTGACGATCCTATCCTCTCTGATCCTGTAGTGACGATCCTATCCTCTCTGATCCTGTAGTGACGATCCTATCCTCTCTTACCCTGTAGTGACGATCCTATCCTCTCTGACCCTGTAGTGACGATCCTATCCTCTCTGATCCTGTAGTGACGATCCTATCCTCTCTGATCCTGTAGTGACGATCCTATCCTCTCTGATCCTGTAGTGACGATCCTATCCTCTCTGATCCTGTAGTGACGATCCTATCCTCTCTGACCCTGTAGTGACGATCTTATCCTCTCTGACCCTGTAGTGACGATCCTATCCTCTCTGACCCTGTAGTGACGATCCTATCCTCTCTGACCCTGTAGTGACGATCCTATCCTCTCTGACCCTGTAGTGACGATCCTATCCTCTCTGACCCTGTAGTGACGATCCTATCCTCTCTGACCCTGTAGTGACGATCCTATCCTCTCTGACCCTGTAGTGACGATCCTATCCTCTCTGACCCTGTAGTGACGATCCTATCCTCTCTGACCCTGTAGTGACGATCCTATCCTCTCTGACCCTGTAGTGACGATCCTATCCTCTCTGACCCTGTAGTGACGATCCTATCCTCTCTGACCCTGTAGTGACGATCCTATCCTCTCTGACCCTGTAGTGACGATCCTATCCTCTCTGACCCTGTAGTGACGATCCTATCCTCTCTGGCCCTGTAGTGACGATCCTATCCTCTCTGGCCCTGTAGTGACGATCCTATCCTCTCTGATCCTGTAGTGACGATCCTATCCTCTCTGACCCTGTAGTGACGATCCTATCCTCTCTGACCCTGTAGTGATGATCCTAAATCTTTAATCAGGTATAAAAATGATTAAAACTCTGAGATTGGCCAGATAATCTGTCACATTCAGCAATTGTTAACTAACACTCAAAATAGAGATACTATTAGAGATATTATCCAGCATAAAAACAGAGATAATATTAAAGATATTATCTGTCATAAAAACAGCTCAGAGATATTATTGAGTAATGACACTAGCTCCCAGTCCTGATCTGAATTTGTATAGAGCTAGTAGTAGTGTTTCAATGGCACCCTATCTGTCTCTGTCAGGTCTCTTTCTATAGAGATATTATTATCAGGTCTTTCTATAGAGATATTATTATCATATCGAGGGAAAGATGAACAGAGAAAAGTACAGAGAGATCCTTGATGAAAGACTGCTCCGGAGCGCTCATGACCTCAGACTGGGGCGAAGGTTCACCTTCCAACAGGACAACGATCCTAAGCACACAGCCAAGACAACGCAGGAGTGGCTTCGGGACAAGTCTCTGAATGTCCTTGAGTGGCCCAGCCAGAGCCCGGACTTGAACCCGATCGAACATCTCTGGAGAGACCAGAAAATAGCTTTGCAGCGACGCTCCCCATCCAACCTGACAGAGCTTGAGAGGATCTGCAGAGAAGATTGGGAGAAACTCCCCAAATACAGGTGTGCCAAGCTTGTAGTGTCATACCCAAGAAGACTCGAGGCTGTAATCGCTGCCAAAAGGTGCTTCAACAAAGTACTGATTAAAGGGTCTGAATACTTATGTAAATGTTTTTTTGTTTTTGTTTGCAAAACTTTCTAAAAACCTGTTTTCGCTTTGTCATTATGGGGTATTGTGTGTAGATTGAAGAAGAAAAAAAACACAATTTCATCCATTTTAGAATAAGGCTGTAAAGTAACAAAATGTGGAAAAAGGCAAGGGGTCTGAATACTTTCTGAATGACCTGTAAATCAAGCGAAACATTCGGTCTTCCTCTCTGTCTCTCCTTCTCTCTGTCTCTCCTTCTCTCTGTCTTCCCTTCTCTATGTCTTCCTCTCCTTCTCTCTGTTTTCTCTCCTTCTCTCTGTCTTCCTCTCCTTCTCCCTGTCTTCCTCTCCTTCTCCCTGTCTTCCTCTCCTTCTCTCTGTCTCATCTCCTTCTCTCTGTCTTCCTCTCCTTCTCTCTGTCTTCTCTCCTCTGTCTTCCTCTCCTTCTCTTCGCTTCTGTCTCCTCTCCTTCTCTCTGTCTCCTCTCCTTCTCTCTGTCTTCCTCTCTTTCTCTCTGTCTCCTCTCCTTCTCTCTCTCTTGCTCTCCTTCTCTCTGTCGTCTCTCCTTCTCTCTGTCTTCCTCTCCTTCTCTCTGTCTCCTCTCCTTCTCTCTGTCTCCTCTCCTTCTCTCTGTCTTCTCTCCTTCTCTCTGTCTTCTCTCCTCTGTCTTCCTCTCCTTCTCTCTGTCTTCTCTGTCTCCTCTCCTTCTCTGTCTCCTCTCCTTCTCTCTGTCTTCTCTCCTCTCAGTCTTCCTCTCCTTCTCTCTGTCTTCCTCTCCTTCTCTCTGCCTTCTCTGTCTCCTCTCCTTCTCTCTGTCTTCCTCTCCTTCTCTGTCTCCTCTCCTTCTCTCCGTCTCCTCTCCTTCTCTCTGTCTTCCTCTCCTTCTCTCTGTCTTCTCTGTCTCCTCTCCTTCTCTCTGTCTCCTCTCCTTCTCTCTGTCTCCTCTCCTTCTCTCTGTCTTCTCTCCTCTGTCTTCCTCTCCTTCTCTCTTATCTTCTCTGTCTTCTCTCCTTCTCTGTCTCCTCTCCTTCTCTCTGTCTCCTCTCCTCTCAGTCTTCATCTCCTTCTCTCTGTCTTCCTCTCCTTCTCTCTGTCTTCTCTGTCTCCTCTCCTTCTCTCTGTCTTCCTCTCCTTCTCTGTCTCCTCTCCTTCTCTCCGTCTCCTCTCCTTCTCTCTGTCTTCCTCTCCTTCTCTCTGTCTTCCTCTCCTTCTCTCTGTCTCCTCTCCTTCTCTCTGTATCCTCTCCTTCTCTCTGTCTTTCTCTCCTTCTCTGTCTTCTCTCCTTCTCTCTGTCTTCCTCTCCTTCTCTGTCTCCACTCCTTCTCTCTGTCTCCTCTCCTTCTCTCTGTCTTCTCTCCTTCTCGCTGTCTCCTCTCTATCTCCTCTCCTTCTCTCTGTCTTCCTCTCCTTCTCTGTCTCCTCTCCTTCTCTCTGTCTCCTCTCCTTCTCTCTGTCTTCTCTCCTTCTCGCTGTCTCCTCTCTGTCTCCTCTCCTTCTCTCTGTCTTCTCTCCTTCTCTCGTCTCCTCTCTGTCTCCTCTCCTTCGCTCTGTCTTCTCTCCTCTCAGTCTTCCTCTCCTTCTCTCTGTCTTCTCTGTCTCCTCTCCTTCTCTCTGTCTTCCTCTCCTTCTCTGTCTCCTCTCCTTCTCTCCGTCTCCTCTCCTTCTCTCTGTCTTCCTCTCCTTTTCTCTGTCTTCTCTCCTCTCAGTCTTCCTCTCCTTCTCTCTGTCTTCCTCTCCTTCGCTCTGTCTTCTCTCCTTCTCTCTGTCTTCTCTGTCGTCTCTCCTTCTCTCTGTCTTCCTCTCCTTCTCTCTCCTTCTCTCTGTCTTCTCTGTCTCCTCTCCTTCTCTCTGTCTTCTCGCCTTCTCTCTGTCCCCTGTCCTTCTCTCTGTCTTTCTCTCCTTCTCTGTCTTCTCTCCTTCTCTCTGTCTCCTCTCCTTCTCTCTGTCTTCTCTCCTTCTCGCTGTCTCCTCTCTGTCTCCTCTCCTTCTCTCTGCCTTCCTCTCCTTCTCTCTGCCTTCCTCTCCTTCTCTCTGCCTTCCTCTCCTTCTCTCTGTCTTCCTATCCTTCTCTCTGTCTTCTATCCTTCTCTCTGTCTTCTCTCCTTCTCTCTGTCATCCTTTCCTTCTCTGTCTTCCTCTCATTCTCCCTGTCTCCACCTCTTCCCCCTCCTCCACCTCTCCCTCTTGCACTGGGGATGCCCTCCCACCATTGGACACTATTCCACTCTTCTCATTTCTTATCAGCTGCTTCCTCCACCATTCATTCATAGCTCCTCTCCCCTTTCTTCTCTCCCCTCCCCTTTCCTCTCCCCTCTCCTCTTCCCTCTCCTCTCACTGAAGGTCAGGGATGTTCATTTGATCCCTTTATCAGACACATCTCTCTCTCTCTCTCTCAGGGCAGGAGCAGTGAAATGGGCCTTCATTAGTTATAGTTAATGTGGTGGTTTTCCAAAACAAAGAGATGAGGAAAGAAAGGTGGAGTTGTGATGGGAGATGGTCAGACAGACAGACAGCAGTCAGTCTGTACACAGCATCCATGCCGCTGATGCACAATGTTCAGAGACAGTACACACATAAGGGTGAAGCTGTAATCACTGTAGGCTCTGGCCTGTTACCTATTCTATCCATCCTCTTCCTCCTCTCCATCCCTCCCCCTCTCCCTCCTCACTCTCCTCTCCCTTCATCCATCCATCCTCTCCTTCCTCTCTCTTCATCCATCCAATCATCCATCCATCCCTCCCTCCTCTCTCTTCATCCATCCATCCATCCATCCCTCCCTCCTCTCTCTTCATCCATCCATCCATCCCTCCTCACCCACCTCTCCATCCATCCATCCATCCATCCATCCCTCCCTCCTCTCTCTTCATCCATCCATCCATCCATCCCTCCTCACCCACCTCTCCATCCATCCATCCATCCATCCATCCATCCATCCATCCCTCCTCTCTCTTCATCCATCCATCCCTCCATCCATCCTCTCCCTCCTCTCTCTTCATCCATCCATCCAATCATCCCTCTATCTCTCCCTCCATCGTCCCACTGAGAACCCTTGGGAACTCTGGCCGCCTCCCCCGCCCCAAGCAGCCCCGCCCCCAGGTTTAATCCCGCCAACAGTTCTAATCCCTCCCGTTACTTCCTCCTCATTCCGCTCTGTTCTGCTCACTCAGCTTCAAGGACATTTTCATCCAAACCCGGAGTGTGTCTCTGGTCCCTGTCACGGGCAGAACATCAAGATCCTGTGTTGCTGTGTGTTTCTGTCTGCCTCCTCCTCCAGAGTTCTGCAGAGAATATACAGTACCAGTCAGACGTTTGGACACACCTACTCATTCAAGGGTTTTTCTTTATTTTGTACTATTTTCTACATTGTAGAATAATAGTGAAGACATCACAACTATGAAATAACACATATGGAATCATGTAGTAACCAAAAAAGTGTTTAAGAAATCAAAATATATTTTTATATTTGAGATACTTCAAATAGCCACCCTTTGCCTTGATGACAGCTTTGCACACTCTTGGCATTATCTCAACCAGCTTCATGAGGTAGTCACCTGGAATGCATTTCAATTAAAAGTTAATTTGTGCAATTTCTTTCCTTCTTAGTGCGTTTGAGCCAATCAGTTGTGTTGTGACAAGGTAGGGGTGGTATACAGAAGATAGCCCTATTTGGTAAAAGACCAAGTCAATATTATGGCAAGAACAGCTCAAGTAAGCAAAGAGAAACGACAGTCCATCATTACTTTAATGAGTAGGTGTTGTAAATCTTTTGACCAGTAGTGTACATCTCAATGCTTCATGTAGTGCAGTAGGGCTACTGTGAGCTCTTCAGGTAGAGGCATTAGCATGGTGGTCAGTCTGTCTGTGTGTGTGATTACATTACATTTTAGTCATTTTAGCAGACGCTCTTATCCAGGGCGACTTACATGAGCAATTAGGGTTAAGTGCCTTGCTCAAGGGCACATCGACAGATTTTTCACCTAGTCGTCTCGGGTATTAGAACCAGCGACCTTTCGGTTACTGGCACAACGCTCTTAACCACTAAGCTACCTGCCGCCCCAGGTGATTAGACTGTGTTGTCATACCCAGCCATCCTAAAGAGAAGGCCTGAGGGTCAGGCAAACATAGCGGGGTCACTGACTCTCGTTATTGTTATGATAATGTTTGACAATGTGTGTATCAGCTCTATAGTTATGATAATGTTCAAAAGTGTTGCTATTTGAGGTGCAAATAGGTTGTTGGATTGCCATAGAAGCGGAGAGGTGCAATAGATTGTTGGATATAGCCATAGAAGCGGAGAGGTGCAATAGATTGTTGGATTGCCATAGAAGCGAAGAGCTGAACAGCTGCTAGTAAAGGAACTGCTTTCATTTTGTGAAGGATTTAACCTCCCTAACCCTCCGCCGCTGGGAGAAACAAATTACAGATGAAAGTCAGGAGCCAAGAGAATGTAATCATCCCTAAACCGGGCACGGTGCTCTGCCGCCACGGTGCTCTGCCGCCACGGTGCTCTGCCGCCACGGTGCTCTGCTGCCACGGTGCTCTGCCGCCACGGTGCTCTGCCACAGCCCTGGGTCCTCCATTAATCTATTCACCCGCTGGAGGCTTGGCTCTCTGGGATCCAGAACCATAGGCTTGGCTCTCTGGGATCCAGAACCATAGGCTTGGCTCTCTGGGATCCAGAACCATAGGCTTGGCTCTCTGGGATCCAGAACCATAGGCTTGGCTCTCTGGGATCCAGAACCATAGGCTTGGCTCTCTGGGATCCAGAACCATAGGATTGGCTCTCTGGGATCCAGAACCATAGGCTTGGCTCTCTGGGATCCAGAACCATAGGATTGGGACTAATTGTCCAACTATGTTTTGGGCTAGGTGATTAGCTTTCTATTGTTCTGTCTGATGAGATCACCTGATACGGTATTCTGTCTGATGAGATCACCTGATACGGTGTTCTGTCTGATGAGATCACCTGATACGGTGTTCTGTCTGATGAGATCACCTGATACGGTGTTCTGTCTGATGAGATCACCTGATACGGTGTTCTGTCTGATGAGATCACCTGATACGGTGTTCTATCTGATGAGATCACCTGATACGGTGTTCTATCTGATGAGATCACCTGATACGGTGGGGTGACACACTATGCTGAAAAATAGGCCAGGCACCTTGTACCTTGTAAACCTGTTAATATTTTAATGCTCATTAATAAGCTATTGTGTGTCAATGTGATGCCATTATACAAGCAGCAGAAACTAGGGGAGGCTGGGCTGGAGGCTATGGCTGGGGCTGGAGGTTAGGGCTGGAGGTTAGGGCTAGAGGCTGGGGCTGGAGGTTAGGGTTGGAGGTTAGGGCTGGAGGTTAGGGCTGGAGGTTAGGGCTGGAGGTTAGGGCTGGAGGCTGGGGCTGGAGGTTAGGGCTGGAGGCTGGGGCTGGAGGTTAGGGCTGGAGGCTGGGGCTGGAGGTTAGGGCTGGAGGTTAGGGCTGGAGGTTAGGGCTGGAGGTTAGGGCTGGAGGCTGGGGCTGGAGGTTAGGGCTGGAGGTTAGGGCTGGAGGTTAAGGCTGGAGGTTTGGGCTGGAGGCTGGGGTGTCCCTCAGCGTCTCAGCTGGCCTTTTGTTGTAGCGATTTCTGCCTGGTTAACTTCTGGACCACCTCATAGTCCTTAAACAACAGCACCCACCAGCTTGTTGCACAATGGATTCTTTGATAAAGTGATTAAATATTTAAGGTACTCTTGTGAGTTCACACCACGACCAGGAATTGAAGGTTTGACGTAGTAGTTGGACTTTGACCCCATGGGGTTTATTTCTTCTGTGTGAGTGTGTATGTGTGTGTGTAGTTTGTGTGAGTGTGTGTAGTTTGTGTTTGTGTTTGTGTGTGTGTGTGTAGTTTGTGTGAGTGTGTGTGTGTGTGTAGTGTGTGTGTGTAGTGTGTGTAGTGTGTGTAGTGTGTGTGTCACATGATCACAGTCTAATAAACAGGATACGAACATTCCGCTAAATATATAGTGTTTTTGCAACCAAACCCATTTTAATACAGATCTAAAATATTTAATATTACTAACTTTATCTTCGCGTTGTTGGAAATGGACCCGTCAGTTTCACTGTTAGTCGACACCGGTTGTTACAAAACATGTGACATATTTGATTGATTTGATTTGAAATCTATGAATATTATTTTTTTGAGAACAGTAATATTTTACACACACATGAAGGGACCCATAAGCTCATTTCTGAGGAAAAAACACAAATGTGGAAAAATGTGTGGACCAGACATGTTAGATAACTATCTAGTGGTTTTCCCCTAGTCTACATGTTAGATAACTATCTAGTGGTTTACCCCTAGTCTACATGTTAGATAACTATCTAGTGGTTTTCCCCTAGTCTACATGTTAGATAACTATCTAGTGGTTTACCCCTAGTCTACATGTTAGATAACTATCTAGTGGTTTTCCCCTAGTCTACATGTTAGATAACTATCTAGTGGTTTACCCCTAGTCTACATGTTAGATAACTATCTAGTGGTTTTCCCCTAGTCTACATGTTAGATAACTATCTAGTGGTTTTCCCCTAGTCTACATGTTAGATAACTATCTAGTGGTTTTCCCCTAGTCTACATGTTAGATAACTATCTAGTGGTTTTCCCCTAGTCTACATGTTAGATAACTATCTAGTGGTTTACCCCTAGTCTACATGTTAGATAACTATCTAGTGGTTTTCCCCTAGTCTACATGTTAGATAACTATCTAGTGGTTTTCCCCTAGTCTACATGTTAGATAACTATCTAGTGGTTTTCCCCTAGTCTACATGTTAGATAACTATCTAGTGGTTTTCCCCTAGTCTACATGTTAGATAACTATCTAGTGGTTTTCCCCTAGTCTACATGTTAGATAACTATCTAGTGGTTTACCCCTAGTCTACATGTTAGATAACTATCTAGTGGTTTACCCCTAGTCTACATGTTAGATAACTATCTAGTGGTTTTCCCCTAGTCTACATGTTAGATAACTATCTAGTGGTTTTCCCCTAGTCTACATGTTAGATAACTATCTAGTGGTTTACCCCTAGTCTACATGTTAGATAACTATCTAGTGGTTTTCCCCTAGTCTACATGTTAGATAACTATCTAGTGGTTTACCCCTAGTCTACATGTTAGATAACTATCTAGTGGTTTTCCCCTAGTCTACATGTTAGATAACTATCTAGTGGTTTTCCCCTAGTCTACATGTTAGATAACTATCTAGTGGTTTACCCCTAGTCTACATGTTAGATAACTATCTAGTGGTTTTCCCCTAGTCTACATGTTAGATAACTATCTAGTGGTTTACCCCTAGTCTACATGTTAGATAACTATCTAGTGGTTTTCCCCTAGTCTACATGTTAGATAACTATCTAGTGGTTTTCCCCTAGTCTACATGTTAGATAACTATCTAGTGGTTTTCCCCTAGTCTACATGTTAGATAACTATCTAGTGGTTTTCCCCTAGTCTACATGTTAGATAACTATCTAGTGGTTTACCCCTAGTCTAGTGTGTGGATCCATAAATGGTGTTGCTACATTCCAGAGTTGTGTACATTTTGGGAGCTGTGACTGTATCTGCCCCATCTGAGGGCTATCTGTCTTTCCTAACCAGGAAATGAAGGCTTGTTGTGGTTTGTCTTTGACCCCTAGGGTTAATTTCCTCTTTCTGTTGTGGATCATCCATATGGTGTTGCATCATTAGCATCATATCTATGTTTCAAAATGTGTACATGAGTTGTTGTCTGTATCTGTAGAGGTCTCTCTCTCTCTCTCTCTCTCTCTCTCTCTCTGTCTGTCTGTCTGTCTGTCTGTCTGTCTGTCTGTCTGTCTGTCTGTCTGTCTGTCTGTCTGTCTGTCTGTCTGTCTGTCTGTCTGTCTGTCTGTCTGTCCTGTCTGTCTGTCCTGTCTGTCCTGTCTGTCCTGTCTGTCTGTCCTGTCTGTCCTGTCTGTCCTGTCTGTCCTGTCTGTCTGTCCTGTCTGTCCTGTCTGTCCTGTCTGTCTGTCTGTCTGTCTGTCTGTCTGTCTGTCTGTCTGTCCTGTCTGTCTGTCCTGTCTGTCTGTCCTGTCTGTCTGTCCTGTCTGTCTGTCCTGTCTGTCTGTCCTGTCTGTCTGTCCTGTCTGTCTGTCCTGTCTGTCTGTCCTGTCTGTCCTGTCTGTCTGTCTGTCTGTCTGTCTGTCTGTCTGTCTGTCTGTCTGTCTGTCTGTCTGTCTGTCTGTCTGTCTGTCTGTCTGTCTGTCTGTCTGTCTGTCTGTCATGATGTGTAGTCTTGGCTCTTCTTAGGGAAACTCCTGGATTCTTATCGTGTATTTCAGAGACTTAGTTACACAGTGAACCCAATTATTCCAGTCAGTTTATCCATATTTAGTCACTTGTGGTCTTTGCCAGTGGTTGGAACCGGTTCAGGGAACAGAACAGAAAACCGGAAGAGAACAACATTTTTAGAGGAACAGAATCAGAACCGGAAACGAAAGTGATCTATACTGTTCCGGAACAGAACCGTTATCTTTTACGTTCAGTCCAACAAAAAACGCAACAAAGCGCCAATGCAAAGCCCTCACTCAGTCACTCAGCAACGTATTCCAGTGTCTGTCTGCCAGCTGGACATCTTCTCAGTGGGTGTGCATGTGTAGACGACCTGCCCCTCCCCCGCCAAAGCATGGGCTGTAGCCTATTGACATAACAAGCGTGATTCAGGTTTTTAATTACAGAAGAATGGATTCATTTGTTCAATGCTAGTTAACCCTGTCAGTTCCGAGACTCCAGCAAAAATGACTGACTTTCATTTATCTGCTTATATGTAGCCTCACAATGAAGTGTTTTACCATTTTATTTTCAAGACAACCAGGGCTACAAATTGACATAAACAGTTGCATTCATGAGTTTTATTGACAAATGTCAATTTAGAAAAATAAGGTCCAAAGCAAAAACGGATCAAAATGAATGTATATGAATGTTGTAAGTACAGAAATGTTTTGCTCAGTGGGAAATGAATATCCGACTAGTCAGTGACGTCTGTGTGGAGTTAGGAGTGTGTGTATTAACTCCAGATGTCAGCGTTGTCTGTCTGTCTGTCTGTCGGTGAATATCCGACTAGTCAGTGACGTCTGTGTGGAGTTAGGAGTGTGTGTATTAACTCCAGATGTCAGCGTTGTAGACGTGAACCCCTTACTTTCTAATGACTCTTGTGTAGCTGGTGAACATGTTACGTGTGCGTGTTCATGAGAGTCTCGGCTTTTCATAGATATCTTTTAATAGTTTGTAACTCAAACCATTCGGACTCTACAGACATTTTTGTTAAAAAGGCCCCGGCCCTGGTCCCCTTCGGGAGACCCCTTATCTCACAAACACCACTCTAGCTCCGCCCCCATTAGTCACACAGACTATTGGTTGGTATCTACGGATGCAGAAGAAATAGACACCTCCAATGGTACAACCCAGAAGTCTGTATCTCACACACATTATGTATGAAAGAGGTTAGAAGTCCAGAACACGTTGACGTTATGGAGGGGCTCTGGGTTAAGGATATTATAGTTATCACGTTTCACATTGGATTTATTAAGTACAAAAAAGGTAAGATGTGTTTTTAATTCTGGTGCCACTCTGCACACACAAGCTTGTTAGCTAGCTAGCTCTGGTCCAATGTTAAGCCAACTCTCGGGAGTGCAAAGAGGTATAATTCTGTGGGCCTAATTCAGATAAAGCATGACATCACAAGATGCCCAGCGCTTCAAGCCAAGCCTCCT
Source organism: Coregonus lavaretus (assembly GCF_964263955.1). NCBI lineage: Eukaryota > Metazoa > Chordata > Actinopteri > Salmoniformes > Salmonidae > Coregonus > Coregonus lavaretus. The sequence goes on from NW_028161303.1 coordinate 181,905, forward strand.
CCTCCACCCTCGCTTGCTCTCTCCCCACACGCAAAAAGTCGCATCTCGTGCCACTTGTCTGTCCATCGCGCATTTAAACAACTATAGCTTGTCCGCTCCATAGCAAGCTGCTCTACCAGCACCAGAGTACGTGAGCAGAGCTGGAGCGGACCGAGGAGCGGAGGGTGCCCAATTTGACTGGAGCGAGATTCCCAAAAGCTGGAGTGTCGCCCTTCTCGCCCGCTCCAATTTCGCTCCAGTAGCGCTCACTTCACCAGCTCAGGGCGTGCCGGCCCAGCATGCATCTGTAGTCTACTTGTGTGCTGCTACAGCCCCTTGCTTTAGCTACTGTCATGGAGTTCACTAAATATATTCATAAAGAAACTGATCAAGGTGACTTACAAAGATGAGGACCAAGAGAGGGAGTGTGGTGATGTAGTGTCCACAACTAAAGAATCATTGTGGAATCTGAAAAGACACGTATCCCAAAAGCATGATGGTGTCCTTACTACGTGAACATGCTAATAGAAAGGAACGAGGTGGGTCTAACTAAGTGTGTCATTGTAGCAAAGTATTTATAAACTAAAAATCTGATCTCTTAAAAGTTTTGTTCATTTTCGTTCTATAATCTATACAATAAGGTTATAATTGATTTTGTCCCAATAATAATAATAATAATAATATGCCATTTAGCAGACGCTTTTATCCAAAGCGACTTACAGTCATGCGTGCATACATTTTTTGTGTATGGGTGGTCCCGGGGATCGAACCCACTACCTTGGCGTTACAAGCGCCGTGCTCTACCAGCTGAGCTACAGAGGACCACAAGCCTGGCATATTCCCACGTTCAATCACATTCTCCACTGCTGGCCTGCTTTCCAGGCACCATACATTCTCCACTGCTGGCCTGCTCTCCATGCACCATACATTCTCCACTGCTGGCCTGCTCTCCATGCACCATACATTCTCCACTGCTGGCCTGCTCTCCAGGCACCATACATTCTCCACTGCTGGCCTGCTCTCCAGGCACCATACATTCTCCACTGCTGGCCTGCTCTCCAGGCACCATACATTCTCCACTGCTGGCCTGCTCTCCATTCTCCACTGCTGGCCTGCTCTCCAGGCACCATACATTCTCCACTGCTGGCCTGCTCTCCATGCACCATACATTCTCCACTGCTGGCCTGCTCTCCATGCACCATACATTCTCCACTGCTGGCCTGCTCTCCATTCTCCACTGCTGGCCTGCTCTCCAGGCACCATACATTCTCCACTGCTGGCCTGCTCTCCATGCACCATACATTCTCCACTGCTGGCCTGCTCTCCATTCTCCACTGCTGGCCTGCTCTCCATGCACCATACATTCTCCACTGCTGGCCTGCTCTCCATGCACCATACATTCTCCACTGCTGGCCTGCTCTCCATTCTCCACTGCTGGCCTGCTCTCCATGCACCATACATTCTCCACTGCTGGCCTGCTCTCCATGCACCATACATTCTCCACTGCTGGCCTGCTCTCCAGGCACCATACATTCTCCACGGCTGGCCTGCTCTCCAGGCACCATACATTCTCCACTGCTGGCCTGCTCTCCAGGCACCATACATTCTCCACGGCTGGCCTGCTCTCCAGGCACCATACATTCTCCACGGCTGGCCTGCTCTCCAGGCACCATACATTCTCCACTGCTGGCCTGCTCTCCATTCTCCACTGCTGGCCTGCTCTCCAGGCACCATACATTCTCCACTGCTGGCCTGCTCTCCAGGCACCATACATTCTCCACTGCTGGCCTGCTCTCCAGGCACCATACATTCTCCACTGCTGGCCTGCTCTCCATGCTCCATACATTCTCCACTGCTGGCCTGCTCTCCATTCTCCACTGCTGGCCTGCTCTCCATTCTCCACTGCTGGCCTGCTCTCCATTCTCCACTGCTGGCCTGCTCTACATTCTCCACTGCTGGCCTGCTCTCCATTCTCCACTGCTGGCCTGCTCTCCAGGCACCATACATTCTCCACTGCTGGCCTGCTCTCCATTCTCCACTGCTGGCCTGCTCTCCATTCTCCACTGCTGGCCTGCTCTCCATTCTCCACTGCTGGCCTGCTCTCCATTCTCCACTGCTGGCCTGCTCTCCATTCTCCACTGCTGGCCTGCTCTCCATTCTCCACTGCTGGCCTGCTCTCCAGGCACCATACATTCTCCACTGCTGGCCTGCTCTCCATTCTCCACTGCTGGCCTGCTCTCCATTCTCCACTGCTGGCCTGCTCTCCATTCTCCACTGCTGGCCTGCTCTCCATTCTCCACTGCTGGCCTGCTCTCCATTCTCCACTGCTGGCCTGCTCTCCATTCTCCACTGCTGGCCTGCTCTCCATTCTCCACTGCTGGCCTGCTCTCCATTCTCCACTGCTGGCCTGCTCTCCATTCTCCACTGCTGGCCTGCTCTCCATTCTCCACTGCTGGCCTGCTCTCCATTCTCCACTGCTGGCCTGCTCTCCAGGCACCATCGCATGAGCCTGAAGCCACAGACTGGCCAAACTCGTTTTCTAAAAATTAATTAAAAGCCACTAATAAGTCATTTTTCATTTAATTTGTATTTTTACATCTTAGTAAGTCACAGCCTGTATGTGCAATGTATAGACTATAATGATTTAATACAACAACATGTTGTTTAAATGCTGAGCCCTTTCTGTCCCTGACAGCATAGTGTGTCACACTCGCAAATGCTTCACAATGTATTTCTTTGTTGTCTAAAGCCTTGAAATTATTTAAATATTACAGCCTAGATCATTCATTTTCGTTCCTTCTGAGGCTTCCTGTCTGGCTCCTGACCTATTCAGAGTGTTTATATGCTGTTTAATATGACATGTAGACTATTTGAAATGACGTCGCTTCTTCCGGATGTGGAGGTCCTGGGCCGGCGTGGTAACACGTGGTCTGCGGTTGTGAGGCCGGTTGGACGTACTGCCAAATTCTCTAAAACGACGTTGGAGACGGCTTATGGTAGAGGACATATCATTCAATTCTCTGGCAATAGCTCTGGTGGACATTCCTGCAGTCAGCATGCCAATTGCACACTTCCTCAAAACTTGAGATGCCTGTGGCATTGTGTTGTGTGACAAATCTGCACATTTTAGAGTGGCCTTTTATTGTCCCCAGCACAAGGTGCACCTGTGTAATGATCATGCTGTTTAATCAGCTTCTTGATATGCCACACCTGTCAGGTGGATGGATTATCTTGGCAAAGGAGAAATGCTCACTAACAGGGATGTAAACAAATTTGTGTAAAACGTTTGAGAGAAATAAGCTTTTTGTGCCTATGGAACATTTCTGGGATATTTTATTTCAGCTCATGAAACATGGGACCAACACTTTAGATGTTGCGTTTATATTTTTGTTCAGTGTAAAAAAAGAAGAAGATTTGAGTGGTTAAAAAAGGAACAGAAAGGAATGATATAGACTGGTAATTTGTTCTGGTTGGTTCCAAACTTTATTTTGCAGGTAAAGAGCAGTGGAATGGAACACAAACAATAATGATTCTGTTCAGAACCAAACCTGGGCTAGATCGTTACTATGACTGTGTATGAAAATGACAGATATCTAAATATATGTTTAAGCCTAATATGTACGTCAGTGGAGGCTGGTTGGAAGAGCTATAGGAGGGTGGAACTGTCACGACTCGTCTGCTGTCAAACACTTTCCGCGGTGTTTGTGTTGAGATATCAGTTGTGTCTTGTTATAGTAATAGAATTGAGGCATCTACAGGCATTTTAATTTTATTTCAATGGTTATAACGTAACTCTCTGTCTCTCTTCAATCCGTCCTCTTTATCCGATGGACTGATGCAGTTAGAGCCAGTCTGCCTCTGTCAGTTACAGTTACATAATAACAACTGATCTTCTTACATCTACAGAATAACTAAACCAGTCGGTCTGTAATTCTTTTCTGGTTTATGTCCCAAATGGCATCCTATTCCCTATATAGTGCACTATAAAAGTAGTGCTATAAAAGTAGTGCACTATATAGGGAATAGGGTCCTATTTGGGACACTGCTCCGTCAGACCAGAACACGTGGTGCAGCTTTTCTCAAGCCTGAATCCGACACGCCGGTACCAGGCACAGTAACTACAGTGGCTTGCGAAAGTATTCACCCCACTTGGCATTATTCCTATTTTGTTGCCTTACAACCTGGAATTAAAATGGATTTTTTTGTATCGTTTGATTTACACAACATGCCTACCACTTTGAAGATGCAAAATATTTTTTATTGTGAAACAAACAAGACAAAAAAACTGAACTTGAGCATGCATAACTATTCACCCCCCCAAAGTCAATACTTTGTAGAACCAACTTTTGCAGCAATTTCAGCTGCAAGTCTCTTGGTGTATGTCTCAATAAGCTTGGCACATCTAGCCACTGGGATTTTTGCCCATTCTTCAAGGCAAAACTGCTCCAGCTCCTTCAAGTTGGATGGGTTCCGCTGGTGTACAGCAAACTTTAAGTCATACCAGATTCTCAATTGGATTGAGGTCTGGGCTTTGACTAGGCCATTCCAAGACATTTAAATGTTTCCCCTTAAACCACTCAAGTGTTGCTTTAGCAGTATGCTTAGGGTCATTGTCCTGCTGGAAGGTGAACCTCCGTCCCAGTCTCAAATCTCTGGAAGACTGAAACAGGTTTCCCTCAAGAATTTCCCTGTATTTAGTTCCATCCATCATTCCTTCAATTCTGACCAGTTTCCCAGTCCCTGCCGATGAAAAACATGGGGATGGTGTTCTCTGGGTGATGAGAGGTGTTGGGCTTGAGCCAGACATTGTGTTTTCGTTGTTGGCCAAAAAGCTCAATTGTAGTCTCATCTGACCAGAGTACCTTCTTCCATATGTTTGGGGAGTCTCCCACATGCCTTTTGGCGAACACCAAACGTGTTTGCTTATTTTTTTATTTAAGCAATGGCTTTTTTCTGGCCACTCTTCCGTAAAGCCCAGCTCTGTGGAGTGTACGGCTTAAAGTGGTCCAATGGACAGATACTCAATCTCTGCTGTGGAGCTTTGCAGCTCCTTCAGGGTTATCTTTGGTCTCTTTGTTGCCTCTCTGATTAATGCCCTCCTTGCCTGGTCCGTGAGTTTTGGTGGGCGGCCCTCTCTTGGCAGGTTTGTTGTGGTGCCATATTCTTTCCATTTTTTAATAATGGATTTAATGGTGCTCCGTGAGATGTTCAAAGTTTCAGATATTTTTTTATAACCCAACCCTGATCTGTACTTCTCCACAACTTTTTTCCATAAGCTGTTTGAAGAGCTCCTTTGTCTTCATGGTGCCGCTTGCTGGGTGTGCCCATTGCTTAGTGGTGTTGCAGACTCTGGGGCCTTTCAGAACAGGTGTATACATACTGAGATCATGTGACAGATCATGTGACACCTAGATTGCACACAGGTGGACTTTATTTATCTAATTATGTGATTTCTGAAGGTAATTGGTTGCAGCAGATCTTATTTAGGGGCTTCATAGCAAAGGGGGTGAATACATATGCACACACCACTTTTCCGTTATTTATTTTTTTGAATTCTTTGAAACAAGCTATTTTTTTCATTTCACTTCACCAATTTGGACTATTTTGTGTATGTCCATTACATGAAATCCAAATAAAAATCTATTTAAATTACAGGTTGTAATGCAACAAAATAGGAAAAACGCCAAGGGGAATGAATTACTTAAAAATCATACAATGTGATTTTCTGGATTTTGTAAGTAGGAAAACCTGCAAAATCGACAGTGTATCAAATACTAGTTCTCCCCACTGTACATATATATATAAGGAGTAGGTGTGTCCAAACAAACACCAATGAGGAGTAAGAGGTGTGTCCAAACAAACACCAATGAGGAGTAAGAGGTGTGTCCAAACAAACACCAATGAGGAGTAAGAGGTGTGTCCAAACTGTTGACTGGTACTGTATGTAGTCCACTACTTCAGACCAGGGACCCTACACTCTTAGAAAAAAGGGTTCCAAAAGGGTTCCTCTGCTGTCCCCATAGGAGAACCCTTTGGGTTCCAGGTACAGGGGGAAAAGTATTTGATCCCCTGCTGATTTTGTACGTTTGCCCGCTGACAAAGACATGATCAGTCTATAATTTTAATGGTAGGTTTATTTGAACAGTGAGAGACAGAATAACAGTAAAAAACATCCAGAAAAACGCATGTCAAAAATGTTTTAAATGTATTTGCATTTTAATGAGGGAAATAAGTATTTGACCCCTCTGCAAAACATGACTTAGTACTTGGTGGCAAAACCCTTGTTGGCAATCACAGAGGTCAGATGTTTCTTGTAGTTGGCCACCAGGTTTGCACACATCTCAGGAGGGATTTTGTCCCACTCCCTTTGCAGATCTTCTCCAAGTCATTAATGTTTCGAGGCTGACGTTTGGCAACTCGAACCTTCAGCTCCCTCCACAGATTGTCTATGGGATTAAGGTCTGGAGACTGGCTAGGCCACTCCAGGACCTTAATGTGCTTCTTCTTGAGCCACTTCTTTGTTGCCTTGGCTGTGTGTTTTGGGTCATTGTCATGCTGGAATACCCATCCACGACCCATTTTCAATGCCCTGGCTGAGGGAAGGAGGTTCTTACCCAAGATTTGACGGTACATGGCCCCGTCCATTTTCCCTTTTGATGCTGTGAAGTTGTCCTGTCCCCTTAGCAGAAAAACACCCCCAAAGCATGTTTCCACCTCCATGTTTGACGGTGGGGATGGTGTTCTTGGGGTCATTGGCAGCATTCCTCCTCCTCCAAACACGGCGAGTTGAGTTGATGCCAAAGAGCTCGATTTTGGTCTCATCTGACCACAACACTTTCACCCAGTTCTCCTCTGAATTATTCAGATGTTCATTGGCAAACTTCAGATGGGCCTGTATATGTGCTTTCTTGAGCAGGGGGACCTTGCGTGCGCTGCAGGATTTCAGTCCTTCACGGCGTAGTGTTTTACCAATTGTTTTCTTGGTGACTATGGTCCCAGCTGCCTTGAGATCATTGACAAGATCCTCCCTTGTAGTTCTGGGCTGATTCCTCACTGTTCTCATGATCATTGCAACTCCACGAGGTGAGATCTTACATGGAGCCCCAGGCCGAGGAAGATTGACAGTTCTTTTGTGTTTCTTCCATTTGCGAATAATCGCACCAACTGTTGTCACCTTCTCACCAAGCTGCTTGGTCTTGGCCAGAGCTCTTTGGTCTTGGCCATGGTGGAAAGTTTGGAATCTGATTGATTGCTTCTGTGGACAGGTTTCTTTTATACAGGTAACAAGCTGAGATTAGGAGCACTCCCTTTAAGAGTGTGCTCCTAATCTCAGCTATTTACCTGTATAAAAGACACCTGGGAGACAGAAATCTTTCTGATTGAGAGGGGGTCAAATACTTATTTCCCTCATTAAAATGCAAATCAATTTATAACATTTTTGACATGCGTTTATCTGGATTCTTTTGTTGTTATTCTGTCTCTCACTGTTCAAATAAACCTACCATTACAATTATAGACTGATCATTTCTTTGTCAGTGTGCAAACGTACAAAATCAGCAGGGGATCAAATACTTTTTTCCCTCACTGTACATATGGGGTAAAACAAAACATAAAGTCAAAAATACAACAGAAAATAGAAAATCTATATACAGTGTGTGCAAATGTAGCAAGTTATGGAGGTAAGGCAATAAATAGGCCATAGTGCAAAATAATTACAATTAGTATTAACACTGGAATGATATATGTGCAGAAGATGATGTGCAAATAGAGATACTGGGGTGCAAATGAGCAAAATAAATAACAATATGGGGATGAGGTAGTTGGGTGGGCTAATTACAGAAAGGCTGTGTACAGGTGCAGTGATCGGTAAGGTGCTCTGACAACTGATGCTTAAAGTTAGTGAGGGAGATAAGAGTCTCCAGCTTCAGAGATTTTTGCAGTTCGTTCCAGTCATTGGCAGCAGATATATTAACCTCTATATTAACCTCTAGTGTGCTTCTAGACAATGGAACAGAGTATTATCATGTTTCAATATTAACCTCTAGTCTGCTTCTAGACATTGGAACAGAGTTTTATCATGAATCTCAGCCTTCCTCTCCCCGTCCCAGACACACACACACACACACACACACACACACACACACACACACACACACCCAGCCCTCTCCTAATTTATAGACTCTACTCCTCCCTCTCTCCCTCCCTCCCTCCCTCCCTCCCTCCCTCCCTCCCTCTCCCCCTCCCTCCCTCCCTCCCTCCCTCCCTCTCTCCCTCTCGTCCCTGGTGAGTTGGTGTAGCTACATTTAGCTGTGTTCCATTTAGTGGAACTATGTTTTTAGACCAGAGTGCTGCTGGCTGAGTGACCCATCCACCACTTTTTCTGTCTCTTCAGTGTGATGATCACCCTGAAAAACCCCTCTAATGGGGTGGGATGATCACCCTGAAAAACCCCTCTAATGGGGTGAGATGATCACCCTGAAAAACCCCTCTAATGGGATGAGATGATCACCCTGAAAAACCCCTCTAATGGGGTGAGATGATCACCCTGAAAAACCCATCTAATGGGGTGTGATGATCACCCTGAAAAACCCCTCTAATGGGGTGTGATGATCACCCTGAAAAACCCCTCTAATGGGGTGTGATGATCACCCTGAAAAACCCCTCTAATGGGGTGAGATGATCACCCTGAAAACACAGTAGAGGTACTGCACCAGCAGCTGTTCATACTGCACCACCAGCTGTTCATACTGCACCACCAGCTGTTCATACTGCACCACCAGCTGTTCATACTGCACCACCAGCTGTTCATACTGCACCACCAGCTGTTCATACTGCACCACCAGCTGTTCATACTGCACCACCAGCTGTTCATACTGCACCACCAGCTGTTCATACTGCACCACCAGCTGTTCATACTGCACCACCAGCTGTTCATACTGCACCACCAGCTGTTCATACTGCACCACCAGCTGTTCATACTGCACCACCAGCTGTTCATACTGCACCACCAGCTGTTCATACTGCACCACCAGCTGTTCATACTGCACCACCAGCTGTTCATACTGCACCACCAGCTGTTCATACTGCACCACCAGCTGTTCATACTGCACCACCAGCTGTTCATACTGCACCACCAGCTGTTCATACTGCACCACCAGCTGATCATACTGCACCACCAGCTGTTCATACTGCACCACCAGCTGATCATACTGCACCACCAGCTGTTCATACTGCACCACCAGCTGTTCATACTGCACCACCAGCTGTTCATACTGCACCACCAGCTGTTCATACTGCACCACCAGCTGTTCATACTGCACCACCAGCTGTTCATACTGCACCACCAGCTGGCTTTCTGTCCGACTCCTGCTTACTACTGCAACAACTGGTCCCAAACCCAACTGGTCCCAAACCCAACTGGTCCCAAACCCAACTGGTCCCAAACCCAACTGGTCCCAAACACAAATGCAGTCCCGCAATGTTATAGCCTACCTTTTAGGTGGGGGAAGATTTTCAGACCAGGAAATATGGGTGATCAATATTTATTTCTACACTCTTAGAAAAAAGGGTTTCAAAAGGGTTCTTCGGCTGTCCCCATAGGAGAAGTCTATTTGGTTCCAGGCAGAACCCTTTTGGTTCCAGGTAGAACCCTTTTGGTTCCTGGTAGAACCCTTTTGGTTCCAGGTAGAACCCTTTTGGTTCCTGGTAAAACCCTTTTGGGTTCCATGTAAAAGCCTATGTGGAAAACATTATACATGGAACCAAAAAGGGTTCTCCTATTGGGAAAGCTGAATAACCCTTTTAGGTTCTAGATAGCAATGGAAACGTGCTTCACCACTTCCAGGTGCAACGCTCGCTCACCATAGTAACCTAACCCATGGTCACCATAGTAACCTAACCCATGGTCACCATAGTAACCTAACCCATGGTCACCATAGTAACCTAACCTATGCTCACCATAGTAACCTAACCTATGCTCACCATAGTAACCTAACCTATGCTCACCATAGTAACCTAACCCATGGTCACCATAGTAACCTAACCTATGGTCACCATAGTAACCTAACCTATGTGTCACGATCGTCGGGAAGAGAGGACCAAGGCGCAGCGTGGAATGCGAACATATTTTATTTAAATAATGATCACACGAACAAAACGATAACGTGACGTCCCTGGTTACATACACAAACCAACACAGAACAAGAAACCACACCAAACGAATGCCTAACGGCTACCTAAGTATGGCTCCCAATCAGAGACAACGAGCTACAGGCGTCTCTGATTGGGAGCCACCCTGGCCAACATAGAAATGCAAAACTAGACCTACAACACAAAACATAGAAACTAACACCCTGGCTCAAAATACGAGAGTTCCCAGAGCCAGGGCGTGACACTATGCTCACCATAGTAACCTAACCTATGCTCACCATAGTAACCTAACCTATGCTCACCATAGTAACCTAACCTATGGTCACCATAGTAACCTAACCTATGCTCACCATAGTAACCTAACCTATGGTCACCATAGTAACCTAACCTATGCTCACCATAGTAACCTAACCTATGCTCACCATAGTAACCTAACCCATGGTCACCATAGTAACCTAACCCATGCTCACCATAGTAACCTAACCCATGCTCAGCATAGTAACCTAACCCATGGTCACCATAGTAACCTAACCCATGGTTACCATAGTAACCTAACCTATGGTAACCATAGTAACCTAACCCATGGTTACCATAGTAACCTAACCTATGGTCACCATAGTAACCTAACCTATGCTCACCATAGTAACCAAACCTATGATCACCATAGTAACCTAACCTATGCTCACCATAGTAACCTAACCTATGCTCACCATAGTAACCTAACCTATGCTCACCATAGTAACCTAACCTATGCTCACCATAGTAACCTAACCTATGCTCACCATAGTAACCTAACCTATGCTCACCATAGTAACCTAACCTATGGTCACCATAGTAACCTAACCTATGCTCACCATAGTAACCTAACCTATGTGCACATTGTGCCTTGTCCTTTTCAGTCAGACGTTGAGCGTCCTCCACTTCTTTCCATTGTCAATATTTATTTACAGACACTGTAGTAAACTACAGTCTAATCATATTTAAGTTAATTTCATACACTATTTATACAAAAGTATGTGGACACCCCTTCAAATTAGTGGGTTCGGCTATTTCAGCCACACTTGTTGCTGACAGGTTTATAAGATCGAGCACACGGCCATGCAATCTCCATAGACAAACCGCCATTGGACTCCGGAGCAGTGGAAAGGCGTTCTCTGGAGTGATGAATCACGCTTCGCCATCTGGCAGTCCAAATCGGGGTTTGGCGGATGCCAGGAGAATGCTACCTGCCCCAGTGCATAGTGCCAACTGTAAAGTTTGGTGGAGGAGGAATAATGGTCTGCGGCTGTTTTTTATGGTTCGGGCTAGGGCCCTTAGTTCCAGTGAAGGGAAATATTAATGCTACAGCATACAATGACATTCTAGACGATTCTGTGCTTCCAACTTTGTGGCAACAGTTTGGGGAAGGCCCTTTCCTGTTTCAGCATGACAATGCCGCCGTGCACGAAGCGAGGTCCATACAGAAATGATTTGTTGAGATCGGTGTGGAAGAAATTGACTGGCCTGCACAGAGCCCTGACCTCAACCCCATCGAACACCTTTGGGATGAATTGGAACGCCGACTGCGAGCCAGGCCTAATCGCCCAACATCAGTGCCCGACCTCACTAATGCTCTTGTGGCTGAATGGAAGCAAGTCCCCGCAGCAATGTTCCAACATCTAGTGGAAAGCCTTCCCAGAACAGTGGAGGCTGTTATAGCAGCAAAGGGGGAACCAACTCTATATTAATGCCCATGATTTTGGAATAAGATGTTCGACCAGCAGGTGTCCACATACTTTTGGTCATGTAGTGTATTTGAGTTAACTAACACACATACCACACATACTAGGCTCACTTGAACTCTCACGCCCAACTAGGAGGCTACTCACGCCCAACTAGGAGGCTACTCACGCCCAACTAGGAGGCTACTCACGCCCAACTAGGAGGCTACTCGCGCCCAACTAGGAGGCTACTCACGCCCAACTAGGAGGCTACTCACGCCCAACTAGGAGGCTACTCACGCCCAACTAGGAGGCTACTCACGCCCAACTAGGAGGCTACTCACGCCCAACTAGGAGGCTACTCACGCCCAACTAGGAGGCTACTCACGCCCAACTAGGAGGCTACTCACGCCCAACTAGGAGGCTACTCAAGCCCAACTAGGAGGCTACTCACGCCGAACTAGGAGGCTACTCACGCCCAACTAGGAGGCTACTCACGCCCAACTAGGAGGCTACTCACGCCCAACTAGGAGGCTACTCACGCCCAACTAGGAGAGGCTACTCACGCCCAACTAGGAGAGGCTACTGAAGTTGAAGCAGTGAATTCTGAGTGGGTGAAATATGTGCTTTTAATACAACAGGTAGCTTTCCAAATCATCTGCGGGGACAACAACAATATTCCAATATTCTCAATTACCCATAATGATGAGTTAATATCCTGAATTTACTTATGGTCCAGGGACAATGTGACAATGACAAGACCAGCTGTCATTTACAGTAAAATCCTTGAATACTTTGCTCTGACTCTGACTACACCCAGCCCTGTCCTGGTGATGAGTCTGACTACACCCAGCCCTGTCCTGGGGATGACTCTGACTACACCCAGCCCTGTCCTGGGGATGACTCTGACTACACCCAGCCCTGTCCTGGGGATGACTCTGACTACACCCAGCCCTGTCCTGGGGATGACTCTGACTACACCCAGCCCTGTCCTGGTGATGACTCTGACTGACTACACCCAGCCCTGTCCTGGGGATGACTCTGACTGACTACACCCAGCCCTGTCCTGGGGATGACTCTGACTGACTACACCCAGCCCTGTCCTGGTGATGACTCTGACTACACCCAGCCCTGTCCTGGGGATGACTCTGACTACACCCAGCCCTGTCCTGGGGATGACTCTGACTACACCCAGCCCTGTCCTGGGGATGACTCTGACTACACCCAGCCCTGTCCTGGTGATGACTCTGACTACACCCAGCCCTGTCCTGGTGATGACTCTGACTACACCCAGCCCTGTCCTGGGGATGAGTCTGACTACACCCAGCCCTGTCCTGGGGATGACTCTGACTACACCCAGCCCTGTCCTGGTGATGACTCTGACTGACTACACCCAGCCCTGTCCTGGGGATGACTCTGACTGACTACACCCAGCCCTGTCCTGGGGATGACTCTGACTGACTACACCCAGCCCTGTCCTGGTGATGACTCTGACTACACCCAGCCCTGTCCTGGGGATGACTCTGACTACACCCAGCCCTGTCCTGGGGATGACTCTGACTACACCCAGCCCTGTCCTGGGGATGACTCTGACTACACCCAGCCCTGTCCTGGGGATGACTCTGACTACACCCAGCCCTGTCCTGGGGATTGTGTTGTATTGAACCAGTCCAGCTCCATGTGGAGCAGCATGTTGTTAATAGTTCATGCGGATGGATGCCCTTTGAACCTTGTCTAGAGGTAGGGAGGGTTGGGGTTAGGGTCTAGGGTTTTATCCTAGGATTATTGATGATTGATTATTGATTATTGATTTTCCATTTTATGTCTTGTTGGACAAACGACTCTCTCTCCACTTCACTACCCCAGTGAATGCTGGCGCTAGGGTGATTCATACTGTTTGGCCATGCTGGGATGAGAATTAGTCTCAGTAGTCAGCTAGTGGAGAGGACACATTATACAGAGCTGTAGACAGACAGTCCCTAGCGTGCTCCCTAGCGTGCTCCCTAGCGTGCTCCCTAGCGTGCTCCAACATCACCAGGAAGTGACTACACTTCTCAGCAATCAGCTAGTGATTCCTGTTATTGCAGGTCTTCTCTCCTCACTTTCCAATCAGCTATTCCTCTTATTTATTTCTGCTATAGAGCCCTGTCTCCCCTGTCTCCCCTGTCTCCTCTGTCTCCCCTGTCTCCTCTGTCTCCTCTGTCTCCTCTGTTTCCCCTGTCTCCCCTGTCTCCTCTGTCTCCCCTGTCTCCCCTGTCTCCTCTGTCTCCCCTGTCTCCTCTGTCTCCTCTGTCTCCCCTGTCTCCCCTGTCACCCCTGTCTCCCCTGTCTCCCCTGTCTCCCCTGTCTCCCCTGTCTCCTCTGTCTCCCCTGTCTCCCCTGTCTCCCCTGTCTCCCCTGTCTCCCCTGTCTCCTCTGTCTCCCCTGTCTCCCCTGTCTCCCCTGTCTCCCCTGTCTCCCCTGTCTCCCCTGTCTCCTCTGTCTCCCCTGTCTCCTCTGTCTCCCCTGTCTCCCCTGTCTCCCCTGTCTCCTCTGTCTCCCCTGTCTCCCCTGTCTCCTCTGTCTCCTCTGTGTAACATGGATGGGAGGTCAGTGACTCCACTCTGCCACATTAACAGTAACACAGCAGACATAATCACAGAGGAGAGAGCAGACAGCAAAACAGGATATAATCTGGGAGTGGGCTTCCTGTTCTATGTCTGTGGGTTTGGGTGGGGGTGTGAGCAGGGTGACTGTGAGCAGGGTAGGGGTGTGAGCAGGGTGACTGAGCAGGGTAGGGGTGTGACCAGGGTGACTGTGAGCAGGGTAGGGGTGTGAGCAGGGTGACTGTGTGAGCAGGGTAGGGGTGTGAGCAGGGTAGGGGTGTGAGCAGGGTGACTGTTAGCAGGGTAGGGGTGTGAGCAGGGTGACTGTGTGAGCAGGGTGACTGTGAGCAGGGTAGGGGTGTGAGCAGGGTGACTGTTAGCAGGGTGACTGTGTGAGCAGGGTGACTGTGAGCAGGGTAGGGGTGTGAGCAGGGTAGGGGTGTGAGCAGGGTAGGGGTGTGAGCAGGGCGACTGTTTGAGCAGGGTGACTGTTTGAGCAGGGTGACTGTGTGAGCAGGGGAGGGGTGTGAGCAGGGTGACTGTGAGCAGGGTGACTGTGTGAGCAGGGTGACTGTTTGAGCAGGGGAGGGGTGTGAGCAGGGTGACTGTGAGCAGGGTGACTGTTTGAGTAGGGTGGGGGTGTGAGCAGGGTGACTGTTTTAGTAGGGTGGGGGTGTGAGCAGGGTGACTGTTTGAGCAGGGTGACTGTTTGAGCAGGGTGACTGTGTGAGCAGGGTGACTGTGTGAGCAGGGTGACTGTCTGAGCAGGGTGACTGTTTGAGCAGGGGAGGGGTGTGAGCAGGGTGTAGTGTGGTGGCTAATGACTGTGTAGCAGCAGGATGGAGAGACAGACGGACTCAGATGGATGGCCAGAGGCTGACTCAGTAACTAGTCCAGTTAACTCTTCTGTTGGCAGCAACTTTGAAGATGATATCTTTCTAGCTAATGCTTTCTCTGAATGTTGATGTCTAGACTGTAGAACCATTCGTTTTTTCTCCTACTGTTGGTGTTATTCTGTTACCCCTCTGAGTGGCCCTTCACTTGTCACAGATTCATGTGGTGTTATTCTGTTACCCCTCAGAGTGGCTGAATCATGTGGTGTTATTCTGTTACCCCTCTGAGTGGCCGATTCATGTGGTGTTATTCTCCCTTCACTTGTCTTGTGTTTAGCCAGAGGCAGCAGGTTCTAGTAACATGCCCACATATGATGATTTGGTTCTGTTGTTATGAGTCATGTTGTCTATCTATCTGTTGGGTTTCAGGGGCCCGTGTCTCATCATGTTGTGTTTCAGGGGCCTGTGTCTCATCATGTTGTGTTTCAGGGGCCTGTGTCTCATCATGTTGTGTTTCAGGGGGCCCGTGTCTGGCTGTGGGACAAAGAGCAGCTCCTTCCTGCTACTGTCAGCTCCTGTTCCCACGACGACGGATCCTTGGTCCTCACCACCAACTATGATGAGGTAAGAGGGACAAACTACAATTAATCAAATGGCACCCGGACTATTTATGTTGACCTCTAACCCCCCCCCCCCCCCCCCCCCCCTTTTGTTTTTACACTGCTGCTACTCACTGTCTATTATCTATGCATAGTCACTTTACCCCTACCTACATGTACAAATTACCTCAACTAACCTATACCCCCGCACATTGACTCGGTACCGGTACCCCCTGTATATCCTCCCGAGTGGCGCAGTGGTCTAAGGCACTGCATCGCAGTGCTAGCTGTGCCACTAGAGATCCTGGTTCGAATCCAGGCTCTGTCGCAGCCGGCCACGACCGGGAGACCCATGGGGCGGCGCACAATTGGCCCAGCGTCGTCCAGGGTAGGGGAGGGAATGGCCGGCAGGGATGTAGCTCAGTTGGTAGAGCATGGCGTTTGCAACGCCAGGGTTGTGGGTTCGATTCCCACAGGGGGCCAGTATAAACAAATGATGTATGCACTCACTAACTGTAAGTCGCTCTGGATAAGAGCGTCTGCTAAATGACTTAAATGTAATGTAAATGTATATAGCCTCATTATTGTTATTTTATTGTGTTACTTTTTATTAGTTTTTACTTTAGTTTATTTAGTAAATATTTTCTTAACTCTATTTATTGAACTGCATTGTTGGTTAAGGGCTTGTAAAAATAAAAATAAATAAATAAGTGTAAGTAAATAAGTGTAAGTAAGCATTTCACTGTAATCTGTTGTATTCGGCGCATGTGACAAATACAATTTTATTTTATTTCTATGTTTGCTGCTGCTGCATTGTGGGGAGGCGTTGCTTAGGTAACTGAAGATTAGTTTGCTACTAGGATCTTCTCTGGCTTCTTTACCCACAAAGTCATGAACCCCACCCATTTAAAAAATTGATCTTCTCAAAATTAAGTTTTTAACCTAACCCTAACTTTAACCCTAACCTTAAACACATTGCTAACCTTATGCCTAACCTAACCTTAAATTAATTTTTGTAACCAATTTTTACTTTGTGGCTGTGGAATCTGACTTTGTGGCTGTGGAATCTGACTTTGTGGCTGTGGAATCTGAC
The DNA here is from genome assembly GCF_964263955.1 of Coregonus lavaretus. Taxonomy (NCBI): domain Eukaryota; kingdom Metazoa; phylum Chordata; class Actinopteri; order Salmoniformes; family Salmonidae; genus Coregonus; species Coregonus lavaretus. The sequence continues at coordinate 198,843 of NW_028161303.1, forward strand.
TTTGTGGCTGTGGAAACTAGTGAAAACCCAACACTGTGCTTGTTTCAAGAAGGAGCAACAAAGTTTCATCATGTTGTTAAGAGTCCATGTTATGGCAGAGACGGACTCAACCACAAGAACGCCCGGCCGTCCTGTCTTCAGTCAGACGTTTTTGGAATTTTCGATGCTCCCTGACTAGCTTCAATTTCGGTGATTATTAGCGAGCTGAACACAGTCAGGTAACTGTAAAAATGTACTGTAGAGCCATATGTTTGACAGCTTTGCTCTAGTTTATGACTGTCTTCAAAGGCCTCTCTTCCTTTTCATTGTCAAAGTCACTGAATTGTGTGAATCTGTGAACATTATAACCAGCTATGATAGAAGTTGTGTGGTTGACTGTGTGTGAGAGCATGATGCTTTCTGTGATGGGAAAGAGACCTACAGTAAGAAGAGCAGGAATGGGCTTTACTCTACTCTGAGCCAAGCTGAGGCTAGCAGCATTATCTGCTGTTATCTGTTGGGTTGGAGGGAAACCTTGAGGCTAGCGACATTATCTGTTGGGTTGGAGGGAAACCTTGAGGCTAGCGACATTATCTGTTGGGTTGGAGGGAAACCTTGAGGCTAGCGACATTATCTGTTGGATTGGAGGGAAACCTTTAGGCTAGCGACATTATCTGTTGGGTTGGAGGGAAACCTTGAGGCTAGCGACATTATCTGTTGGGTTGGAGGGAAACTTTGAGGCTAGCGACATTATCTGTTGGGTTGGAGGGAAACCTTTGTGTCTGAAGGATATCCTGTTTTAACAGCGGGAGGGAGGGAGAGAGATGAAGACAGAGAGAAAGAGGGGGGGAGAAAGAGAAAGGGAGGGGAGAGAGAGAGAGAGGAAGGGAGAGAGAGAACGAGAGCGAAAAGAGAGAGAGGAAGATGGGACATTGAAAATAGCCTCCTTAGATGTGAATGTCTAAATGTCCGCTGTGTGGGAAAGAGTCTTCCGGTTCAGCTGCTGTGTTGAAGAATTTTCCTTTACTGTATGTATAGCTTTAGACATTGGTCTGGTTTGGTTTGTTCTGGTTCGGTCTGTTCAGGTCTGGTCTGGTTTGGTCTGGTCTGGTTCGGTCTGTTCAGGTCTAGTTTGGTTTGGTCTGGTCTGGTCTGGTTCGGTCTGTTCAGATCTGGTCTGGTCTGGTCTGGTTTGGTCTGGTCTGGTTCGGTCTGTTCAGATCTGGTCTGGTCTGGTTCGGTCTGGTTTGGTCTGGTCTGGTTCGGTCTGTTCAGATCTGGTTTGGGCTGGTTTGGTCTGGTTTGGTGTGGTTTGGTCTGGTCTGTTCTGGTCTGTTCAGATCTGGTCTGGTCTGGTTTGGTCTGGTCTGGTCTGGTCTGGTTTGGTCTGGTTTGGTTTGGTCTGGTCTGGTCTGGTTTGGTCTGGTCTGGTCTGTTCTTAGACTGATGTTGCATCAGGTACTGGCTGTCCTGTATGTCGCTCCATGTTCCTAGACAGTTCTAATCCAAAGGCCCTTGGTTACCCCCAGAGCCCAAAAGACCCCTGCCCTGTCCCCATTCCTAGGCTCTGTCACCCAGCTGTCCTCCTCACCCGTACCCCAGGCTTCATGCTATTTCTGGAGGCCTCTGCTGTGCTGCTGTGAGGGTGGATCTAAACGTGGACAACATGTGTTCAAGTGGCAGCTAGCTCTGCTGATGTACTGAGTTTCTTCACGAGGTCACAGCTTAACTCTCAGCATGGCTGGAGTCTACTGAGTTTCTTCACGAGGTCACAGCTTAACTCTCAGCATGGCTGGAGTCTACTGAGTTTCTTCACGAGGTCCCAGCTTAACTCTCAGCAAGGCTGGAGTCTACTGAGTTTCTTCACGAGGTCACAGCTTAACTCTCAGCATGGCTGGAGTCTACTGAGTTTCTTCACGAGGTCACAGCTTAACTCTCAGCATGGCTGGAGTCTACTGAGTTTCTTCACGAGGTCACAGCTTAACTCTCAGCATGGCTGGAGTCTACTGAGTTTCTTCACGAGGTCACAGCTTAACTCTCAGCATGGCTGGAGTCTACTGAGTTTCTTCACGAGGTCACAGCTTAACTCTCAGCATGGCTGGAGTCTATCATCTTTACAGCATCTCTCCACCAGGCTGGGAATACACGCAGCCGTTCTCACTGAAGACATGATGATGATTTTATACAGGGTTAGGGTTAGGATTTGACATTATTCTACAGTGTTGAAGCAAAGCTATACTGTATGGGTGACTGTAGAGACAGAAGAGATTTCAGTGTGCAGTGAGATGTAAAGCCTTCTCTGTCTGCCCTGAGGGCACAGGAGCTGCTAAATCTGAGGAGTCCAAGAGAACGCCCTGTGGAGAAATATGTTTTAGTCTCTGCTCTGTATATATCTCTCATGACAGAGACCGTTGTTTTCCCATGTCCAGAGAGACTGCTGATATATCCTATATTTCTCTGTGTGTTCCTTTGTGTGTGTTCCTCTGTGTGTTCCTGTGTGTTCCTTTGTGTATGTATATATATAGGAGAGTCCCATTCCCAGCCCGGTGGACTGGAATATCTGAGGTTTCCTTTTCTTAACAGCTGCTGACTACTATTATTAGTCTATAGTAGTGATGGGAAGTTCGGCTCTTTTTACTGACTGAACTTTTCGACTCGTTCAGTGAGACAAACAAATCTTTCGACTAATTTCGTTAATTTGAGTCAGTAATGCACAGAGCACGCAGGACCCCGTACCGGCGAACGATGAACTGAAAACTCGAAAGAGTCATGATTCTACAAGCCTCTCGTCCAAATGTCCTTCACCATAGGGGGCTTATTGAAGCTGTCATTTGATTCTACACGCCCCTCGTTCAAATGTCCTTCAGCATAGGGGGCTTATTGAAGCTGTCATTTGATTCTACAAGCCTCTCCTTCAGCATAGGGGGCTCATTGGAGCTGTCATTTGATTCTACAAGCCTCTCCTTCAGCATAGGGGGCTCATTGGAGCTGTCATTTGATTCTACAAGCCTCTCCTTCAGCATAGGGGGCTCATTGGAGCTGTCATTTGATTCTACAAGCCTCTCCTTCAGCATAGGGGGCTCATTGGAGCTGTCATTTGATTCTACAAGCCTCTCCTTCAGCATAGGGGGCTCATTGGAGCTGTCATTTGATTCTACAAGCCTCTCCTTCACCATAGTGTAGCAGGTGATTTGGACGGAGTCAGGCGGTGTAAATCACAGAATAATGGTTTATTCGGCCGATAGAGCAGTTCGTAGCAATGTGTAAAACAACTACAGTGCGACTTAACGGCGCACTGGGAAAAACAAAACACACGGGTGAACATCCCGGCGATAACGTACAATATGCTCCACCGAGCTAGCGACCCCTCCACATGGAAACAATAACACACAAAGACATGGGGGCAGAGGGAACACTTAGACAGGGACTGATGAGAGGATATGAACCAGGTGTGTGTGAAAACAAGACAAAACAAATAGAATGATGAAAAGAGGAGCAGTAGCTAGAAGGCCAGTGATGACGAACGCCGAAGCCTGCCCAAACAAGGAGAGGAGGCAGCTTTGGCGGAAGTCGTGAGAGTACCCCCCCCTTGACGCACAGCGTCGGCACGATTAGAGTGGAAATGGTAGAAGACTATCTCTTACTGCTACTCCTGCTGTGAGGTGTCCTGTAGTCCTGCTACTCCTGCTGTGAGGTGTCCTGTAGTCCTGCTACTCCTGCTGTGAGGTGTCCTGTAGTCCTGCTACTCCTGCTGTGAGGTGTCCTGTAGTCCTGCTACTCCTGCTGTGAGGTGTCCTGTAGTCCTGCTACTCCTGCTGTGAGGTGTCCTGTAGTCCTGCTACTCCTGCTGTGAGGTGTCCTGTAGTCCTGCTACTCCTGCTGTGAGGTGTCCTGTAGTCCTGCTACGCCTGCTGTGAGGTCAATGTCCTGTAGTCTCTGTGTTTCAGGTGATTTACCTGCAGCAGTAAAGCTAACTACCTGTTGTGTCTCTGTGTCTCAGGTGATTTACCTGCAGCAGTAAAGCTAACTACCTGTTGTGTCTCTGTGTCTCAGGTGATTTACCTGCAGCAGTAAAGCTAACTACCTGTTGTGTCTCTGTGTCTCAGGTGATTTACCTGCAGCAGTAAAGCTAACTACCTGTTGTGTCTCTGTGTCTCAGGTGATTTACCTGCAGCAGTAAAGCTAACTACCTGTTGTGTCTCTGTGTCTCAGGTGATTTACCTGCAGCAGTAAAGCTAACTACCTGTTGTGTCTCTGTGTCTCAGGTGATTTACCTGCAGCAGTAAAGCTAACTACCTGTTGTGTCTCTGTGTCTCAGGTGATTTACCTGCAGCAGTAAAGCTAACTACCTGTTGTGTCTCTGTGTCTCAGGTGATTTACCTGCAGCAGTAAAGCTAACTACCTGTTGTGTCTCTGTGTCTCAGGTGATTTACCTGCAGCAGTAAAGCTAACTACCTGTTGTGTCTCTGTGTCTCAGGTGATTTACCTGCAGCAGTAAAGCTAACTACCTGTTGTGTCTCTGTGTCTCAGGTGATTTACCTGCAGCAGTAAAGCTAACTACCTGTTGTGTCTCTGTGTTTCAGGTGATTTACCTGCAGCAGTAAAGCTAACTACCTGTTGTGTCTCTGTGTCTCAGGTGATTTACCTGCAGCAGTAAAGCTAACTACCTGTTGTGTCTCTGTGTCTCAGGTGATTTACCTGCAGCAGTAAAGCTAACTACCTGTTGTGTCTCTGTGTCTCAGGTGATTTACCTGCAGCAGTAAAGCTAACTACCTGTTGTGTCTCTGTGTCTCAGGTGATTTACCTGCAGCAGTAAAGCTAACTACCTGTTGTGTCTCTGTGTCTCAGGTGATTTACCTGCAGCAGTAAAGCTAACTACCTGTTGTGTCTCTGTGTTTCAGGTGATGTACCTGCAGCGGGCGGAGCTCAGCAGAGACAAGGTGTTTCCGATGCACCCCACCAGTATTAATGGAGTAGAGGACATGTCTACTCTGGCAGAGCTACACGAAGCTGCCATTATGTACAACCTCTACCTCCGCTACCAGAAGGACTGCATCTATGTAAGACACTGTTATAGACTAACCCTACCAGACAGATATCATCTATATAAGACACTGTTATAGACTAACCCTACCAGACAGATATCATCTATATAAGACACTGTTATAGACTAACCCTACCAGGCAGATATCATCTATATAAGACACTGTTATAGACTAGACTAACCCTACCAGACAGATATCATCTATATAAGACACTGTTATAGACTAACCCTACCAGACAGATATCATCTATATAAGACACTGTTATAGACTAACCCTACCAGGCAGATATCATCTATATAAGACACTGTTATAGACTAGACTAACCCTACCAGACAGATATCATCTATATAAGACACTGTTATAGACTAACCCTACCAGACAGATATCATCTATATAAGACACTGTTATAGACTAACCCTACCAGACAGATATCATCTATATAAGACTCTGTTATAGACTAACCCTACCAGACAGATATCATCTATATAAGACACTGTTATAGACTAACCCTACCAGACAGATATCATCTATATAAGACACTGTTATAGACTAACCCTACCAGACAGATATCATCTATATAAGACACTGTTATAGACTAACCCTACCAGACAGATATCATCTATATAAGACACTGTTATAGACTAACCCTACCAGACAGATATCATCTATATAAGACACTGTTATAGACTAACCCTACCAGACAGATATCATCTATATAAGACACTGTTATAGACTAGACTAACCCTACCAGACAGATATCATCTATATAAGACTCTGTTATAGACTAACCCTACCAGACAGATATCATCTATATAAGACACTGTTATAGACTAACCCTACCAGACAGATATCATCTATATAAGACACTGTTATAGACTAACCCTACCAGACAGATATCATCTATATAAGACACTGTTATAGACTAACCCTACCAGACAGATATCATCTATATAAGACACTGTTATAGACTAACCCTACCAGACAGATATCATCTATATAAGACACTGTTATAGACTAACCCTACCAGACAGATATCATCTATATAAGACACTGTTATAGACTAACCCTACCAGACAGATATCATCTATATAAGACACTGTTATAGACTAACCCTACCAGACAGATATCATCTATATAAGACACTGTTATAGACTAACCCTACCAGACAGATATCATCTATATAAGACACTGTTATAGACTAACCCTACCAGACAGATATCATCTATATAAGACACTGTTATAGACTAACCCTACCAGACAGATATCATCTATATAAGACACTGTTATAGACTAACCCTACCAGACAGATATCATCTATATAAGACTCTGTTATAGACTAACCCTACCAGACAGATATCATCTATATAAGACACTGTTATAGACTAACCCTACCAGACAGATATCATCTATATAAGACACTGTTATAGACTAACCCTACCAGACAGATATCATCTATATAAGACACTGTTATAGACTACCCTACCAGACAGATATCATCTATATAAGACTCTGTTATAGACTAACCCTACCAGACAGATATCATCTATATAAGACACTGTTATAGACTAGACTAACCCTACCAGACAGATATCATCTATATAAGACTCTGTTATAGACTAGACTAACCCTACCAGACAGATATCATCTATATAAGACACTGTTATAGACTAACCCTACCAGACAGATATCATCTATATAAGACACTGTTATAGACTAACCCTACCAGACAGATATCATCTATATAAGACACTGTTATAGACTAACCCTACCAGGCAGATATCATCTATATAAGACACTGTTATAGACTAACCCTACCAGACAGATATCATCTATATAAGACACTGTTATAGACTAACCCTACCAGACAGATATCATCTATATAAGACACTGTTATAGACTAACCCTACCAGACAGATATCATCTATATAATACACTGTTATAGACTAACCCTACCAGACAGATATCATCTATATAAGACACTGTTATAGACTAACCCTACCAGGCATATATCATCTATGTAAGACACTGTTATAGACTAACCCTACCAGACAGATATCATCTATATAAGACACTGTTATAGACTAACCCTACCAGACAGATATCATCTATATAAGACACTGTTATAGACTAACCCTACCAGACAGATATCATCTATGTAAGACACTGTTATAGACTAACCCTACCAGGCAGATATCATCTATATAAGACACTGTTATAGACTAACCCTACCAGACAGATATCATCTATATAAGACACTGTTATAGACTAACCCTACCAGACAGATATCATCTATATAAGACACTGTTATAGACTAACCCTACCAGACAGATATCATCTATATAAGACACTGTTATAGACTAACCCTACCAGACAGATATCATCTATATAAGACACTGTTATAGACTAACCCTACCAGACAGATATCATCTATATAAGACTCTGTTATAGACTAACCCTACCAGACAGATATCATCTATATAAGACACTGTTATAGACTAACCTACCAGACAGATATCATCTATATAAGACACTGTTATAGACTAACCCTACCAGACAGATATCATCTATATAAGACACTGTTATAGACTAGACTAACCCTACCAGACAGATATCATCTATATAAGACACTGTTATAGACTAACCCTACCAGACAGATATCATCTATATAAGACACTGTTATAGACTAGACTAACCCTACCAGACAGATATCATCTATATAAGACACTGTTATAGACTAACCCTACCAGACAGATATCATCTATATAAGACACTGTTATAGACTAACCCTACCAGACAGATATCATCTATATAAGACACTGTTATAGACTAACCCTACCAGGCAGATATCATCTATATAAGACACTGTTATAGACTAACCCTACCAGACAGATATCATCTATATAAGACACTGTTATAGACTAACCCTACCAGGCAGATATCATCTATATAAGACACTGTTATAGACTAACCCTACCAGACAGATATCATCTATGTAAGACACTGTTATAGACTAACCCTACCAGACAGATATCATCTATATAAGACACTGTTATAGACTAACCCTACCAGACAGATATCATCTATATAAGACACTGTTATAGACTAACCCTACCAGACAGATATCATCTATATAAGACTCTGTTATAGACTAACCCTACCAGACAGATATCATCTATATAAGACACTGTTATAGACTAACCCTACCAGACAGATATCATCTATATAAGACACTGTTATAGACTAACCCTACCAGACAGATATCATCTATATAAGACACTGTTATAGACTAGACTAACCCTACCAGACAGATATCATCTATATAAGACACTGTTATAGACTAACCCTACCAGACAGATATCATCTATATAAGACACTGTTATAGACTAACCCTACCAGACAGATATCATCTATATAAGACTCTGTTATAGACTAACCCTACCAGGCAGATATCATCTATATAAGACTCTGTTATAGACTAACCCTACCAGGCAGATATCATCTATATAAGACACTGTTATAGACTAACCCTACCAGACAGATATCATCTATATAAGACACTGTTATAGACTAACCCTACCAGACAGATATCATCTATATAAGACACTGTTATAGACTAACCCTACCAGGCAGATATCATCTATATAAGACACTGTTATAGACTAGACTAACCCTACCAGACAGATATCATCTATATAAGACACTGTTATAGACTAACCCTACCAGACAGATATCATCTATATAAGACACTGTTATAGACTAACCCTACCAGACAGATATCATCTATATAAGAGACTGTTATAGACTAGACTAACCCTACCAGACAGATATCATCTATATAAGACACTGTTATAGACTAACCCTACCAGACAGATATCATCTATATAAGACACTGTTATAGACTAACCCTACCAGACAGATATCATCTATATAAGACTCTGTTATAGACTAACCCTACCAGACAGATATCATCTATATAAGACACTGTTATAGACTAACCCTACCAGACAGATATCATCTATATAAGACACTGTTATAGACTAACCCTACCAGACAGATATCATCTATGTAAGACACTGTTATAGACTAACCCTACCAGACAGATATCATCTATATAAGACACTGTTATAGACTAGACTAACCCTACCAGACAGATATCATCTATATAAGACACTGTTATAGACTAACCCTACCAGACAGATATCATCTATATAAGACTCTGTTATAGACTAGACTAACCCTACCAGACAGATATCATCTATATAAGACACTGTTATAGACTAACCTTACCAGACAGATATCATCTATATAAGACACTGTTATAGACTAACCCTACCAGACAGATATCATCTATATAAGACACTGTTATAGACTAACCCTACCAGACAGATATCATCTATATAATACACTGTTATAGACTAACCCTACCAGACAGATATCATCTATATAAGACACTGTTATAGACTAACCCTACCAGGCAGATATCATCTATGTAAGACACTGTTATAGACTAACCCTACCAGACAGATATCATCTATATAAGACACTGTTATAGACTAACCCTACCAGACAGATATCATCTATATAAGACACTGTTATAGACTAACCCTACCAGACAGATATCATCTATGTAAGACACTGTTATAGACTAACCCTACCAGGCAGATATCATCTATATAAGACACTGTTATAGACTAACCCTACCAGACAGATATCATCTATATAAGACACTGTTATAGACTAACCCTACCAGACAGATATCATCTATATAAGACACTGTTATAGACTAACCCTACCAGACAGATATCATCTATATAAGACACTGTTATAGACTAACCCTACCAGACAGATATCATCTATATAAGACACTGTTATAGACTAACCCTACCAGACAGATATCATCTATATAAGACTCTGTTATAGACTAACCCTACCAGACAGATATCATCTATATAAGACACTGTTATAGACTAACCTACCAGACAGATATCATCTATATAAGACACTGTTATAGACTAACCCTACCAGACAGATATCATCTATATAAGACACTGTTATAGACTAGACTAACCCTACCAGACAGATATCATCTATATAAGACACTGTTATAGACTAACCCTACCAGACAGATATCATCTATATAAGACACTGTTATAGACTAGACTAACCCTACCAGACAGATATCATCTATATAAGACACTGTTATAGACTAACCCTACCAGACAGATATCATCTATATAAGACACTGTTATAGACTAACCCTACCAGACAGATATCATCTATATAAGACACTGTTATAGACTAACCCTACCAGGCAGATATCATCTATATAAGACACTGTTATAGACTAACCCTACCAGACAGATATCATCTATATAAGACACTGTTATAGACTAACCCTACCAGGCAGATATCATCTATATAAGACACTGTTATAGACTAACCCTACCAGACAGATATCATCTATGTAAGACACTGTTATAGACTAACCCTACCAGACAGATATCATCTATATAAGACACTGTTATAGACTAACCCTACCAGACAGATATCATCTATATAAGACACTGTTATAGACTAACCCTACCAGACAGATATCATCTATATAAGACTCTGTTATAGACTAACCCTACCAGACAGATATCATCTATATAAGACACTGTTATAGACTAACCCTACCAGACAGATATCATCTATATAAGACACTGTTATAGACTAACCCTACCAGACAGATATCATCTATATAAGACACTGTTATAGACTAGACTAACCCTACCAGACAGATATCATCTATATAAGACACTGTTATAGACTAACCCTACCAGACAGATATCATCTATATAAGACACTGTTATAGACTAACCCTACCAGACAGATATCATCTATATAAGACTCTGTTATAGACTAACCCTACCAGGCAGATATCATCTATATAAGACTCTGTTATAGACTAACCCTACCAGGCAGATATCATCTATATAAGACACTGTTATAGACTAACCCTACCAGACAGATATCATCTATATAAGACTCTGTTATAGACTAACCCTACCAGACAGATATCATCTATATAAGACACTGTTATAGACTAACCCTACCAGACAGATATCATCTATATAAGACACTGTTATAGACTAACCCTACCAGGCAGATATCATCTATATAAGACACTGTTATAGACTAGACTAACCCTACCAGACAGATATCATCTATATAAGACACTGTTATAGACTAACCCTACCAGACAGATATCATCTATATAAGACACTGTTATAGACTAACCCTACCAGACAGATATCATCTATATAAGAGACTGTTATAGACTAGACTAACCCTACCAGACAGATATCATCTATATAAGACACTGTTATAGACTAACCCTACCAGACAGATATCATCTATATAAGACACTGTTATAGACTAACCCTACCAGACAGATATCATCTATATAAGACTCTGTTATAGACTAACCCTACCAGACAGATATCATCTATATAAGACACTGTTATAGACTAACCCTACCAGACAGATATCATCTATATAAGACACTGTTATAGACTAACCCTACCAGACAGATATCATCTATGTAAGACACTGTTATAGACTAACCCTACCAGACAGATATCATCTATATAAGACACTGTTATAGACTAGACTAACCCTACCAGACAGATATCATCTATATAAGACACTGTTATAGACTAACCCTACCAGACAGATATCATCTATATAAGACTCTGTTATAGACTAGACTAACCCTACCAGACAGATATCATCTATATAAGACACTGTTATAGACTAACCTTACCAGACAGATATCATCTATATAAGACACTGTTATAGACTAACCCTACCAGACAGATATCATCTATGTAAGACACTGTTATAGACTAACCCTACCAGACATATATCATCTATATAAGACTCTGTTATAGACTAACCCTACCAGACAGATATCATCTATATAAGACACTGTTATAGACTAACCCTACCAGACAGATATCATCTATATAAGACTCTGTTATAGACTAACCTTACCAGACAGATATCATCTATATAAGACACTGTTATAGACTAACCTTACCAGACAGATATCATCTATATAAGACACTGTTATAGACTAACCCTACCAGACAGATATCATCTATATAAGACACTGTTATAGACTAACCCTACCAGACAGATATCATCTATATAAGACACTGTTATAGACTAACCCTACCAGACAGATATCATCTATATAAGACACTGTTATAGACTAACCCTACCAGACAGATATCATCTATATAAGACACTGTTATAGACTAACCCTACCAGACAGATATCATCTATATAAGACTCTGTTATAGACTAACCCTACCAGACAGATATCATCTATATAAGACACTGTTATAGACTAGACTAACCCTACCAGACAGATATCATCTATATAAGACACTGTTATAGACTAACCCTACCAGACAGATATCATCTATATAAGACACTGTTATAGACTAACCCTACCAGACAGATATCATCTATATAAGACACTGTTATAGACTAACCCTACCAGACAGATATCATCTATATAAGACACTGTTATAGACTAACCCTACCAGACAGATATCATCTATATAAGACACTGTTATAGACTAACCCTACCAGGCAGATATCATCTATATAAGACACTGTTATAGACTAACCCTACCAGACAGATATCATCTATATAAGACACTGTTATAGACTAACCCTACCAGACAGATATCATCTATATAAGACTCTGTTATAGACTAACCTTACCAGACAGATATCATCTATGTAAGACAATGTTTACAATCTTGTCTGCCAAACAGATCAGGGCCCTGTTTCCTGATAGCGATGGAACTTAGGCTTACAGGTGTTTTAACGATGCATTATGACGGCCAAAGATGTACAGTGGGGAAAAAAAGTATTTAGTCAGCCACCAATTGTGCAAGTTCTCCCACTTAAAAAGATGAGAGAGGCCTGTACTTTTCATCATAGGTACACGTCAACTATGACAGACAAATTGAGAAAAATAAATCCAGAAAATCACATTGTAGGATTTTTAATGAATGTATTTGCAAATTAAGGTGGAGAATAAGTATTTGGTCACCTACAAACAAGCATGATTTCTGGCTCTCACAGGCCTATAACTTCTTCTTTAAGAGGCTCCTCTGTCCTCCACTCGTTACCTGTATTAATGGCACCTGTTTGAACTTGTTATCAGTATAAAAGACACCTGTCCTCAACCTCAAACAGTCACACTCCAAACTCCACTATGGCCAAGACCAAAGAGCTGTCAAAGGACACCAGAAACAAAATTGTAGACCTGCACCAGGCTGGGAAGACTGAATCTGCAATAGGTAAGCAGCTTGGTTTGAAGAAATCAACTGTGGGAGCAATTATTAGGAAATGGAAGACATACAAGACCACTGATAATCTCCCTCGATCTGGGGCTCCACGCAAGATCTCACCCCGTGGGGTCAAAATGATCACAAGAACGGTGAGCAAAAATCCCAGAACCACACGGGGGGACCTAGTGAATGACCTGCAGAGAGCTGGGACCAAAGTAACAAAGCCTACCATCAGTAACACACTACGCCGCCAGGGACTCAAATCCTGCAGTGCCAGATGAGTCCCCCTGCTTAAGCCAGTACATGTCCAGGCCCGTCTGAAGTTTGCTAGAGTGCATTTGGATGATCCAGAAGAGGATTGGGAGAATGTCATATGGTCAGATGAAACCAAAATAGAACTTTTTGGTAAAAACTCAACTCGTCGTGTTTGGAGGACAAAGAATGCTGAGTTGCATCCAAAGAACACCATACCTACTGTGAAGCATGGGGGTGGAAAAATCATGCTTTGGGGCTGTTTTTCTGCAAAGGGACCAGGACGACTGATCCGTGTAAAGGAAAGAATGAATGGGGCCATGTATCGTGAGATTTTGAGTGAAAACCTCCTTCCATCAGCAAGGGCATTGAAGATGAAACGTGGCTGGGTCTTTCAGCATGACAATGATCCCAAACACACCGCCCGGGCAACGAAGGAGTGGCTTCGTAAGAAGCATTTCAAGGTCCTGGAGTGGCCTAGCCAGTCTCCAGATCTCAACCCCATAGAAAATCTTTGGAGGGAGTTGAAAGTCCGTGTTGCCCAGCGACAGCCCCAAAACATCACTGCTCTAGAGGAGATCTGCATGGAGGAATGGGCCAAAATACCAGCAACAGTGTGTGAAAACCTTGTGAAGACTTACAGAAACGTTTGACATTTACATTACATTTACATTTTAGTCATTTAGCAGACGCTCTTAACCAGAGCGACTTACAGGAGCAATTAGGGTTAAGTGCCTTGCTCAAGGGCACATTAACGTCATTTAGCAGACGCTCTTAGCCAGAGCGACTCACAAATTGGTGCGTTCACCCTATAGCCAGTGGGATAACCACTTTACAATTTGGGGGGGGGGGGGGGGGGTTAGAAGGAATACTTTATCCTATCCCAGGTATTCCTTAAAGAGGTGGGGTTTCAAATGTCTCCGGAAGGTGGTGAGTGACTCCGCTGTCCTGGCGTCGTGAGGGAGCTTGTTCCACCATTGGGGTGCCAGAGCAGCGAACAGTTTTGACTGGGCTGAGCGGGAGCTATGCTTCCGCAGAGGAAGGGGAGCCAGCAGGCCAGAGGTGGATGAACGCAATGTCCTCGTTTGGGTGTAGGGACTGATCAGAGCCTGAAGGTACAGAGGTGCCGTTCCCCTCACTGCTCCATAGGCAAGCACCATGGTCTTGTAGCGGATGCGAGCTTCAACTGGAAGCCAGTGGAGTGTGCGGAGGAGGGGGGTGACGTGAGAGAACTTGGGAAGGTTGAACACCAGACGGGCTGCGGCATTCTGGATGAGTTGTAGGGGTTTAATGGCACAGGCAGGGAGCCCAGCCAACAGCGAGTTGCAGTAGTCCAGACGGGAGATGACAAGTGCCTGGACCAGGACCTGCGCCGCTTCCTGTGTAAGGCAGGGTCGCACTCTCCGAATGTTGTAGAGCATGAACCTGCAGGAGCGGGTCACCGCCTTGATGTTGGCGGAGAACGACAGGGTGTTGTCCAGGGTCACGCCTAGGCTCTTCGCACTCTGGGAGGAGGACACAGCGGAGTTGTCAACCGTGATGGCGAGATCATGGAACGGGCAGTCCTTCCCCGGGAGGAAGAGCAGCTCCGTCTTGCCAGGGTTCAGCTTGAGGTGGTGATCCGTCATCCATACTGATATGTCTGCCAGACATGCAGAGATGCGATTCGCCACCTGGTTATCAGAAGGGGGAAAGGAGAAGATTAGTTGTGTATCGTCAGCGTAGCAATGATAGGAGAGACCATGTGAGGATATGACAGAGCCAAGTGACTTGGTGTATAGGGAGAAAAGGAGAGGGCCCAGAACCGATCCCTGGGGGACACCAGTGGTGAGAGCACGTGGTGCGGAGACAGCTTCCCGCCACGCCACTTGGTAGGAGCGACCGGTCAGGTAGGACGCAATCCAGGAGTGAGCCGCGCCGGAGATGCCCATCTCGGAGAGGGTGGAGAGGAGGATCTGATGGTTCACAGTATCAAAGGCAGCAGACAGGTCTAGAAGGACAAGAGCAGAGGAGAGAGAGTTAGCTTTAGCAGTGCGGAGAGTCTCCGTGACACAGAGAAGAGCAGTCTCAGTTGAATGACCAGTCCTGAAACCTGATTGGTTTGGATCAAGAAGGTCATTCTGAGAGAGATAGCAAGAGAGTTGGCTAAAGACGGCACGCTCAATAGTTTTGGAAAGAAAAGAAAGAAGGGATACTGGTCTGTAGTTGTTGACATCAGTGGGGTCGAGTGTTGGTTTTTTGAGAAGGGGAGCAACTCTCGCTCTCTTGAAGACGGAAGGGACATGGCCAGCGGTCAAGGATGAGTTGATCAGCGAGGTGAGGTAGGGGAGAAGGTCACCGGAGATGGTCTGGAGAAGGGAGGAGGGGATGGGGTCAAGCGGGCAGGTTGTTGGGCGGCCTGCAGTCACAAGTCACAGGATTTTATCTGGAGAGAGAGGGGAGAAAGAAGTCAAAGCATAGGGTAGGGCAGTGTGAGCAGGACCAGCAGTGTTATTAGACTTAACAAACGAGGATCGGATGTCGTCAACCTTCTTTTCAAAGTGGTTGACGAAGTCATCCACAGAGAGAGAGGAGGGGGGGGGGGGGGAGGAGGATTCAGGAGGGAGGAAAATGTGGCAAAGAGCTTCCTAGGGTTAGAGGCAGATGCTTGGAATTTAGAGTGGTAGAAGGTGGCCTTAGCAGCAGAAACAGATGAAGAAGATGTAGAGAGGAGGGAGTGAAAAGATGCCAGGTCGGTAGGGAGTTTAGTTTTCTTCCATTTCCGCTCCGCTGCCCGGAGCTCTGTTCTGTGAGCTCGCAGTGAGTCATCAAGCCACGGAGCTGGAGGGGAGGACCGAGCCGGCTGGGAGGATAGGGGACACAGAGAGTCAAAGGATGCAGAAAGGGAGGAGAGGAGGGTTGAGGAGGCAGAATCAGGAGATTGGAGGGAGAAGGATTGAGCAGAGGGAAGAGATGATAGGATGGAAGAGGAGAGAGTAGTGGGAGAGAGAGAGCGAAGGTTGCGGCGGCGCATTACCATCTGTGTAGGGGCAGAGTGAGTAGTGTGGGAGGAGAGCGAGAGAGAAAAGGAAACAAAGTAGTGGTCGGAGACTTGGAGGGGAGTTGCAGTGAGATTAGTAGAGGAGCAGCATCTAGTGAAGATGAGGTCAAGCGTATTGCCTGCCTTGTGAGTAGGGGGGGACGGTGAGAGGGTGAGGTCAAAAGAGGAGAGGAGTGGAAAGAAGGAGGCAGAGAGAAATGAGTCAAACGTGGACATAGGGAGGTTGAAATCCCCCAAAACTGTGAGGGGTGAGCCATCCTCAGGAAAGGAACTTATCAAGGCGTCAAGCTCGTTGATGAACTCTCCAAGGGAACCTGGAGGGCGATAGATGACAAGGATATTAAGCTTAAATGGGCTAGTGACTGTGACAGCATGGAATTCAAATGAGGAGATAGACAGATGGGTTAGGGGAAAAATTGAGAATGTCCACTTGGGAGAGATGAGGATTCCTGTACCACCACCCCTCTGACCAGATGCTCTCGGGGTATGCGAGAACACATGGTCAGACGAGGAGAGAGCAGTAGGAGTAGCCGTGTTTTCAGTGGTGATCCATGTTTCCGTCAGCGCCAGGAAGTCGAGGGACTGGAGGTTGGCATAGGCTGGGATGAAGTCAGCTTTGTTGGCAGCAGAACGGCAGTTCCAGAGGCTGCCTGCGACCTGGAACTCCAGGTGAGGGGTCCGTGCCAACAAAGGGTATATAACAAAGTATTGAGAAACTTTTGTTATTGACCAAATACTTATTTTCCACCATAATTTGCAAATAAATTCATTAAAAATCCTACAATGTGATTTTCTGGATTTTTTTTCTCATTTTGTCTGTCATAGTTGACGTGTACCTATGATGAAAATTACAGGCCTCTCTCATCTTTTTAAGTGGGAGAACTTGCACAATTGGTGGCTGACTAAATACTTTTTCCCCCCACTGTATTTCCAAAACAACAGAGGCTAAGTGCTTCGTTGAGGCATGTGTCCATACTGATAGGTTGGACAGAAAGGGAGCGCTGCTCTCAGATCAGCTTTGTCCGTTCAAATCTTACCTTAACATTATAATTATTCCACAATACTGACGACGAATCGGCTCCTACAGAGATATTATAACCTATAATGGCTGCATATTAAGTCAGCTTATTCTAATGCTTACCCTATAATGATGCACTAAATCACAGATTCATTTGGCACATCATTGTGGAAATATTGTTACACATCATGAAATACTGTATATTAAAACAAATACTACAGACAGAGTTGGCTACAAATAGAACTCAATTGACTGAACATTAAATAGATTTTAATATGATTTAAATATGCTTTATATTAGCCTACATAGCCTATAGCCTACTGGATTAATTTCTTAATGCAGTCATCTTGGTTTCTGTTTGAAGCATATTTTTTATCAAATGCAAAGACATTGGCAACTTTATATTTGTAGTCGACTTCGTTCCAAAGTTATTGTCGGTCACAGAGAGACCTATAAACAGTTTGATTCTATGTTTAGTGGAGATTTTCTATGTATAAGGTGACGTGGAAGGGTAAAAAATAATCTAATGACGCGCTTAGCTGTCCTAACCTTAGGATGCTTTTGGGGAACCGGGCCCTGGACCATAGTACCTCCCCTGGAGATAGAAAGTGACAGAGTGAACTGCTCTGTATTTGAGCTGGTCAATTAAATCATTTCAATAGCCAATATCTTTTTGTTTTACAATGTATCTTTCACTAGGCTAGAGCATCCCACAGGACAATTATCAATCAATCAAATATATTTATAAAGCTATTTTTACATCAGCAGATGTCACAAAGTGCTTATACAGAAACCCAGCCTAAAACCCCAAAACGCAGCAATGCAGATGTAAATAATTGTTGAACAGCCACACATCTTCCAACAGGACAATGATCATCCTAATCTCATCATCCAGACCCCTTGCTCTGGCCAAACGCTAGGCCACGCCCACGGACGTTCATTTCTTCTCCACAATGAGTCTGGATCTGAGTACCTCCCCGACGATTTCTAGAACGCAAACACATTCTAACCGTTCTGATTGGTCCCAGAAACCGATGGGTTGGACCAGAGCCAGAACACACAGCGTAAAGCGGCGTTTTGAAAAAATCGTCATTACCGTTGATTATTGGTTAGAGATGATCCAATCGCTGATGACTTTGTTTTGTACAACACCCCTCATTTTGACGTCACCACAAACTACTTCACTGATGGCAGTCTCAGACGGAAGTATGTAGGGAAGATAGTGCAGTGGAAGAATTCAAGTTTGAGTTGTCAGGTTAGGCTTTTAGTGGGCTGGTTCTATTTCATACAATCTGATGTCATTGGAAACAAAATGACCCACTAACCCACTTTACCCAGGCTGCTTTCCACTCAAACTGAATTATACAACAAGTCATGATTGATTCCTATAATAATAATACTGTAAGTACAAACCTTACCAACTAGTTGTATATTAATGGCACTGGGTCTTACATTCCATTGAACTGTATCTTAGAATGCTACAGTATTGACCAGAGGTATTTTAATACAGGGAATAGAACAGTGGAATTTATCTTAGAATGCTACGGGATTGACCTGAGGTATTTAATACAGGGAATAGAACAGTGGAATTTATCTTAGAATGCTACGGTATTGACCTGAGGTATTTAATACAGGGAATAGAACAGTGGAATTTATCTTAGAATGCTACGGTATTGACCAGAGGTATTTAATACAGGGAATAGAACAGTGGAATTTGACTCTGAACTAATCTCTCATTGCTGAGGCAGAGTTTGCTGAACTACTTTTGACCAGGGTTGTTTCCTGTCAGGGTGGATTGTTGTTTTGTTAAGCTGATCAGATGGTATCCATCTCTATCTCTCTGTCCCTGTTTCAGTAAATTATCTACGCAGTAAAGAAGACTGAGCTAAAAATGTCATCCCATGCCCCCTCCCCCCCAGACCAACATAGGGTCTATCCTGGCAGCAGTGAACCCCTATAAGCAGATCCCAGGTCTGTATGACCCAGAAGCAGTAGGCCTGTATAGTAGACACCACCTGGGAGAGCTGCCCCCCCACATCTTCGCTGTGGCCAACGAGTGTTACCGCTGCCTCTGGAAGAGGCACGACAGCCAGTGTGTTCTCATCAGGTCAGTTCACCAGGGGCTTGGGAACCCACATGGCATTAACTAGTAACTAATCACAACAGACTAGAGACTCCAACACACACATAAACACAAACACACACACACAAGTAGTTTAATACATGGTGAACTTGTACTGAACCCCATTTAGTGTATATAGTCATATGTCATGTATATAGTCATATGTCATGTATATAGTCATATGTCATGTATATAGTCATATGTCATGTATATAGTCATATGTCATGTATATAGTCATATGTCATGTATATAGTCATATGTCATGTATATAGTCATATGTCATGTATATAGATAGCTGACATGCGTGTGTCTATCTCCATGTATATAGATAGCTGACATGCGTGTGTCTATCTCCATGTATATAGATAGCTGACATGCGTGTGTGTATCTCCATGTATATAGATAGCTGACATGCGTGTGTCTATCTCCATGTATATAGATAGCTGACATGCGTGTGTCTATCTCCATGTATATAGATAGCTGACATGCGTGTGTCTATCTCCATGTATATAGATAGCTGACATGCGTGTGTCTATCTCCATGTATATAGTCAGCTGATATGCGTGTGTGTATCTCCATGTATATAATCAGCTGACATGCGTGTGTCTATCTCCATGTATATAGTCAGCTGACATGCGTGTGTCTATCTCCATGTATATAGTCAGCTGACATATCTGTGTGTGTATCTCCATGTATATAGATAGCTGACATGCGTGTGTCTATCTCCAGCGGCGAATCAGGAGCAGGGAAGACAGAGAGTACCAAGCTGCTGCTCCAGTTCCTGTCTGTGATGTCACAGAAGTCTGCCGGGACAGCCCCCTCTGAGAGGAGCACCCGCGTGGAGCAGGCCATCGTACAGAGCAGGTAACTGATAGCCTCTACCGGTACCCCCTGTATATAGCCTCTACCGGTACCCCCTGTATATAGCCTCTACCGGTACCCCCTGTATATAGCCTCTACCGGTACCCCCTGTATATAGCCTCTACCGGTACCCCCTGTATATAGCCTCGGTACCGGTACCCCCTGTATATAGCCTCTACCGGTACCCCCTGTATATAGCCTCTACCGGTACCCCCTGTATATAGCCTCGGTACCGGTACCCCCTGTATATAGCCTCTACCGGTACCCCCTGTATATAGCCTCTACCGGTACCCCCTGTATATAGCCTCTACCGGTACCCCCTGTATATAGCCTCGGTACCTGTACCCCCGTATATAGACTCTGTACCGGTACCCCCTGTATATAGCCTCGGTACCGGTACCCCCTGTATATAGCCTCGGTACCGGTACCCCCTGTATATAGCCTCTACCGGTACCCCCTGTATATAGCCTCTACCGGTACCCCCTGTATATAGCCTCGGTACCGGTACCCCCTGTATATAGCCTCTACCGGTACCCCCTGTATATAGCCCCGGTACCGGTACCCCCTGTATATAGCCTCTACCGGTACCCCCTGTATATAGCCTCTACCGGTACCCCCTGTATATAGCCTCGGTACCGGTACCCCCTGTATATAGCCTCGGTACCGGTACCCCCTGTATATAGCCTCATTATTGGTATTTTATTGTGTTATTTTATTAACTCTATTTTCTTAAAACTGCTTAGTTGGTTAAGGGCTTGTAAGTAAGCATTTCATGGTAAGCTGTTGTATTTGGCACAAGTGACAAATAAAATGTGATTTGATTTGATTTATTTTTTTATTGATCAATTGTTCAAGCCCAGGTCAATGATGGTCTATCAGTCTATACTGTCTGTCTGTCTGTCCATGATGGTCTGTCTCTCTTTCTGTCCATGATGGTCTGTCTCTTTCTGTCCATGATGGTCTGTCTCTCTTTCTGTCCATGATGGTCTGTCTCTCTGTCGGTCCATGATGGTCTGTCTCTTTCTGTCCATGATGGTCTGTCTCTCTTTCTGTCCATGATGGTCTGTCTCTCTTTCTGTCCATGATGGTCTGTCTCGCTTTCTGTCCATGATGGTCTGTCTCGCTTTCTGTCCATGATGGTCTGTCTCGCTTTCT
This sequence comes from Coregonus lavaretus, assembly GCF_964263955.1. Classification (NCBI taxonomy): domain Eukaryota; kingdom Metazoa; phylum Chordata; class Actinopteri; order Salmoniformes; family Salmonidae; genus Coregonus; species Coregonus lavaretus. The sequence continues at coordinate 220,666 of NW_028161303.1, forward strand.
GTCCATGATGGTCTGTCTCGCTTTCTGTCCATGATGGTCTGTCTCTCTTTCTGTCCATGATGGTCTGTCTCGCTTTCTGTCCATGATGGGTCGTGGATGGGTATTCCAGCATGACAATGACCCAAAACACATGGCCAAGGCAACAAATGAGTGGCTCAAGAAGAAGCACATTAAGGTCCTGGAGTGGCCTAGCCAGTCTCCAGACCTTAATCCCATAGAAAATCTGTGGAGGGAGCTGAAGGCTCGAGTTGCCAAACGTCAGCCTCGAAACCTTAATGACTTGGAGAATATCTGCAAAGAGGACTGGGACAAAATCCCTCCTGAGATGTGTGCAAATCTGGTGGCCAACTACAAGAAACGTCTGACCTCTGTGATTGCCAACAAGGGTTTTTCCACCATGTACTAAGTAATGTTTTGCAGAGGGGTCAAATACTTATTTCCCATGAAGACCAAGGAGCTCTCCAAACAGGTCAGGGACAAAGTTGTGGAGAAGTACAGATCAGGCTTGGGTTATAAAAAAAATATCAGAAACTTTGAACATCCCACAGAGCACCATTTAAATCCATTATTTAAAAAATGGAAAGAATATGGCACCACAACAAACCTGCCAAGAGAGGGCCGCCCACCAAAACTCACAGACCAGGCAAGGAGGGCATTAATCAGAGAGGCAACAAAGAGACCAAAGATAACCCTGAAGGAGCTACAAAGCTCCACAGCGGAGATTGGAGTATCTGTCCATAGGACCACTTTAAGCCGTACACTCCACAGAGCTGGGCTTTACGGAAGAGTAGCCAGAATAAAGCCATTGCTTAAAGAAAAAAATAAGCAAACACGTTTGGTGTTCACCAAAAGGCATGTGGGAGACTCCCCAAACATATGGAAGAAGGTACTCTAGTCAGATGAGACTAAAATTGAGCTTTTTGGCCATCAAGGAAAACGCTATGTCTGGCGCAAACCCAACACCTCTCATCACCCCGAGAACACCATCCCCACAGTGAAGCATGGTGGTGGCAGCATCATGCTGTGGGGATGTTTTTCATCGCCAGGGACTGGGAAACTGGTCAGAATTTAAGGAATGATGTTTCAGTCTTCCAGAGATTTGAGACTGGGGTGGAGGTTCACCTTCCAGCAAGACAATGACCCTAAGCATACTGCTAAAGCAAAACTCAAGTGGTTTAAGTGGAAACGTTTAAATGTCTTGGAATAATAATAATAATATAATATGCCATTTAGCAGACGCTTTTATCCAAAGCGACTTACAGTCATGCGTGCATACATTTTTGTGTATGGGTGGTCCCGGGGATCGAACCCACTACCTTGGCGTTACAAGCGCCGTGCTCTACCAGCTGAGCTACAGAGGACCACATGGAATGGCCTAGGAATGGCCTAGTCAAAGCCCAGACCTCAATCCAATTGAGAATATGTGGTTTGACTTAAAGATTGCTGTACACCAGCGGAACCCATCCAACTTGAAGGAGCTGGAGCAGTTTTGCCTTGAAGAATGGGCAAAAATCCCAGTGGCTAGATGTGCCAAGCTTATAGACACATACCCCAAGAGACTTGCAGCTGTAATTGCTGCAAAAGGTGGCTCTACAAAGTATTGACTTTGGGGGGGTAAATAGTTCTGTTTTTTTGTCTTATTTCTTGTTTGTTTCACAATAAAATATATCTTCAAAGTGGTAGGCATGTTGTGTAAATCAAATGATACAAACCCCCCAAAAAATCCAGGTTTTAAGGCAACAAAATAGGAAAAATGCCAAGGGGGGTGAATACTTTCGCAATACTTTCTCTCTCTCTCTCTCTCCCGCCAAATGTCTTTTGGCATGGGAAACGTGTGTTAACATTACCAAAGCAAGTGAAATCGAAAATAAACAAAAGTGAAATAAACAATAAATATTAACAGTAAACATTACACTCAGAAGTTCCAAAGGAATAGAGACATTTAAAATGTCATATTATGTATATATACAGTGTTATAATGATGTGCAAATAGTTAAAGTACAAATGGAAAAATAAATAAACATAAATATGGGTGGTATTTACAATGGTGTTTGTTCTTCACTGGTTGCCCTTTTCTTGTGGCAACAGGTCACAAATCTTGCTGCTGTGATGGCACACTGTGGTATTTCACCCAGTAGATATGGGAGTTGATCAAAATTGGATTTGTTTTCAAGTTCTTTGTGGATCTGTTTAATCTGAGGGAAATATGTGTCTCTAATATTGTCATACATTTGGCAGGAGGTTAGGAAGTGCAGCTCAGTTTCCACCTCATTTTGTGGGCAGTGTGCACATAGCCTGTCTTCTCTTGAGAGCCAGGTCTGCCAGGTGAGAGAGGCCACCTGGCAGGTCATATGTCATGTATATAGTCATATGTCATGTATATAGTAATATGTCATGTATATAGTCATATGTCATGTATATAGTAATATGTCATGTATATAGTAATATGTCATGTATATAGTCATATGTCATGTATATAGTCATATGTCATGTATATAGTCATATATATGTATATGGCCTCTCTCAATAGCAAGACTATGCTCACTGAGTCTGTACATAGTCAAAAGCTTTCCTTAATTTTGGGTCAGTGGTCAGGTATTCTGCCACTGTGTACTCTCTGTTTAGGGCCAAATAGCATTCTAGTTTGCTCTGTTTTTTTTGTTAGTTCTTTCCAATGTGTCAAGTAATTCTCTTTTTGTTTTCTAATGATTTGGTTGGGTCTAATTGTGTTGCTGTCCTGGGGCTCTGTGGGGTCTGTTTGTGTTTGTGAACAGAGCCCCAGGACCAGCTTGCTTAGGGGACTCTTCTCCAGGTTAATCTCTCTGTGTCCCTCTCTGTATCTCTCTCTCTCTCGTTCTCACTCTCGCTCTCTCTCTCTCGCTCTCCATCTCTTTTTCACCATCTCTCTTTCTCTCTGAGGATTGAATGTTGAAGTACTACTATAGGGTCTTACACCCAGTAAAGGGGATTTTAAAGCCGATGCTCCTCTGTGTGTCAATCCTATTCCGTTCGGAGCTCCAACCAGCTGTCAGTGTTGCTGCAAACCGTGACAGAAAATACATGCCAAATTTTAAAAAGATATGACACCATGGCTAGTCATGGTTTATGTAGATGGTCTGGCAGTCAATAAATATAATTTAAAAGTGAAACCAGTCCTTTCTCTGTCCAGTTTTAACTGAAATTCCCTAACATGAACTTCACTGGCTAGCTAACTAGTGTAGCTCATCCCTAGCTTGGTTAGCTAGCTTGCTAGCTTGATAAAACATGGTTGGCAAATAGGCAACATTTTGGCTAGCTAGCTTAATTGTACAGCCAGTATTTTGTCTATATCGAAGCTGTTACAAAAGAAACAAATAATAATTTATGAAACCGTGATGTGATGTAGGCAGGATGACTATGACAGGATTGTATGTTGTTTCAATTCTGTTTGAATTGCTTTGTGTATCAGAAAAGTTGCTTTAGATGATGTCACTTGCATCTGCAACAGAAATTGCGTCCAAATTGCTTTGTGTGACACTGGCTTAAAATTCTAAATGATCTATCTCTCTCTCTCTCTCTCTCTCTGTCTCTCTCTTTCTTTCTCTTCTTTCTTTCTTTTCTTTCTTTCTTTCTTCTTTCTTTCTTTCTTTCTTCTTTCTTTCTTTCTTTCTTTCTTTCTTTCTTTCTTTCTTTCTTTCTTTCTTTCTTTCTTTCTTTCTCTTCTTTCTTTCTTTCTTTCTTTCTTTCTCTCTTTCTTTCTTTCTTTCTTTCTTTCTTTCTTTCTTTCTCTTTCTCTCTTTCTCTTTCTTCTTTCTTTCTTTCTTTCTTTCTTTCTTTCTTTCTTTCTTTCTTTCTTTCTTTCTTTCTTTCTTTCTTTCTTTCTTTCTTTCTTTCTTTCTTTCTCTCTTTCTTTCTTTCTTTCTTTCTTTCTCTCTTTCTTTCTTTCTTTCTTTCTTTCTTTCTTTCTTTCTTTCTTTCTTTCTTTCTTTCTTTCTTTCTTTCTTTCTTTCTTTCTTTCTTTCTTTCTCTCTTTCTTTCTCTCTTTCTTTCTCTCTTTCTCTCTTTCTTTCTTTCTCCAGCCCCATCATGGAGGCGTTTGGGAATGCCAAGACGGTTTACAACAACAACTCTTCCCGCTTTGGGAAGTTCATCCAGCTCCACTTCTCCCAGAGTGGGAACATCCAAGGAGGATGCATCATCGACTGTATCCTTTCATTTACCACATTAACGTAATGAGGACCTATTAAGACTACCTTACTGTTTTGCTTTACAGTAACATACTGAGGCCTGGACTCAACCTGTTACCACTAATGGACCTTAATGAGGCCCAAGACCTTTTGCCATGAATGTACTGAGGCCTGGACCTTACTGTGATGTCTGGTATGGCTTAGAGATGTATCTATCTGTCTTTGTTTTCCTTAACTTTAACCCTTCAGATTTACTTGAAAAGAACCGTGTGGTGAGGCAGAACCCTGGAGAGAGGAACTATCATATCTTCTATGCTCTGCTGGCCGGGGCAGACAAGGACCACAGAGGTACGTTCATTCATACAGAGACTCCTTGACTGGAGTAGAGTTATTGCAACACTTGTATGGAATCATTGGAGGCTGGTGAAGGGAGGACGGCTCATAGTAATGGCTGGAATGGAATCAATGGAACGGTATCAAACACATGGAAACCATGTTTCTGAGTGACACCAGCCTCCACTGTACAGAATCAACTAAAGTGCCTCACTTGCTCATGAAGCGGTACCAGACATTCAAAGCGGTACCAGACATTCAAAGCGGTACCGATGCACCAAGTCTGGAACCAACAGGATCCTGAACAGCTTCTACCCCCAAGCCATAAGACTGATAAATAGCTAGTGAAATAGTTAACCAATAGCTACCCGGACTATCTGCACTGACCCTTTCTGAACTAACTCTGTGCCCACACACTGGACTCTACCACACACTGGACTCTACCCACACACTGGACTCTACCCACACACTGGACTCTACCACACACTGGACTCTACCCACACACTGGACTCTACCCACACACTGGACTCTACCCACACACTGGACTCTACCCACACACTGGACTCTACCACACACTGGACTCTACCACACACTGGACTCTACCCACACACTGGACTCTACCCACACACTGGACTCTACCCACACACTGGACTCTACCCACACACTGGACTCTACCCACACACTGGACTCTACCCACACACTGGACTCTACCACACACTGGACTCTACCACACACTGGACTCTACCCACACACTGGACTCTACCCACTCACTGGACTCTACCCACACACTGGACTCTACCCACACACTGGACTCTACCCACACACTCACTGGACTCTACCCACACACTGGACTCTACCCACACACTGGACTCTACCCACACACTGGACTCTACCACACACTGGACTCTACCACACACTGGACTCTACCCACACACTGGACTCTACCACACACTGGACTCTACCCACACACTGGACTCTACCTACACACTGGACTCTACCACACACTGGACTCTACCCACACACTGGACTCTACCCACACACTGGACTCTACCCACACACTGGACTCTACCACACACTGGACTCTACCCATACACTGGACTCTACCCACACACTGGACTCTACCCACACACTGGACTCTACCCACACACTGGACTCTACCACACACTGGACTCTACCCACACACTGGACTCTACCCACACACTGGACTCTACCACACACTGGACTCTACCCACACACTGGGCTCTACCCACACACTGGACTCTACCCACACACTGGACTCTACCCACACACTGGACTCTACCCACACACTGGACTCTACCCACACACTGGACTCTACCCACACACTGGACTCTACCCACACACTGGACTCTACCCACACACTCACACACACTGGACTCTACCCACACACTGGACTCTACCCACACACTGGACTCTACCCACACACTGGACTCTACCCACACACTGGACTCTACCCACACACTGGACTCTACCCACACACTGGACTCTACCCACACACTGGACTCCACACACTGGACTCTACCCACACACTGGACTCTACCCACACACTGGACTCTACCCACACACTCACACATACTTACATTGACATCCCCCCCACACACACACTACATACGCCCACACACACACACATGCATACTGACACCACACACACACACACACACACACTCTCACACACACACACACACACACACACACAAACTTTTCACACTCACCACACTGCACTATTATCTATCCTGTTGTCTAGTCCCTTTACCCCTACCTACAGTATACTGCTGCTACTGTCTATTATCTATCCTGTTGTCTAGTCCCTTTACCCCTACCTACAGTATACTGCTGCTACTGTCTATTATCTATCCTGTTGCCTAGTCCCTTTACCCCTACCTACAGTATACTGCTGCTACTGTCTATTATCTATCCTGTTGCCTAGTCCCTTTACCCCTACCTACAGTATACTGCTGCTACTGTCTATTATCTATCCTGTTGTCTAGTCCCTTTACCCCTACCTACAGTATACTGCTGCTACTGTCTATTATCTATCCTGTTGTCTAGTCACTTTACCCCTACCTACAGTATACTGCTGCTACTGTCTATTATCTATCCTGTTGCCTAGTCACTTTACCCCTACCTACAGTATACTGCTGCTACTGTCTATTATCTATCCTGTTGTCTAGTCCCTTTACCCCTACCTACAGTATACTGCTGCTACTGTCTATTATCTATCCTGTTGCCTAGTCACTTTACCCCTACCTACAGTATACTGCTGCTACTGTCTATTATCTATCCTGTTGTCTAGTCACTTTACCCCTACCTACAGTATACTGCTGCTACTGTCTATTATCTATCCTGTTGTCTAGTCCCTTTACCCCTACCTACAGTATACTGCTGCTACTGTCTATTATCTATCCTGTTGCCTAGTCCCTTTACCCCTACCTACAGTATACTGCTGCTACTGTCTATTATCTATCCTGTTGTCTAGTCACTTTACCCCTACCTACAGTATACTGCTGCTACTGTCTATTATCTATCCTATTGTCTAGTCACTTTACCCCTACCTACAGTATACTGCTGCTACTGTCTATTATCTATCCTGTTGTCTAGTCCCTTTACCCCTACCTACAGTATACTGCTGCTACTGTCTATTATCTATCCTATTGCCTAGTCACTTTACCCCTACCTACAGTATACTGCTGCTACTGTCTATTATCTATCCTGTTGCCTAGTCACTTTACCCCTACCTACAGTATACTGCTGCTACTGTCTATTATCTATCCTGTTGTCTAGTCACTTTACCCCTACCTACAGTATACTGCTGCTACTGTCTATTATCTATCCTGTTGCCTAGTCACTTTACCCCTACCTACAGTATACTGCTGCTACTGTCTATTATCTATCCTGTTGCCTAGTCACTTTACCCCTACCTACAGTATACTGCTGCTACTGTCTATTATCTATCCTGTTGTCTAGTCACTTTACCCCTACCTACAGTATACTGCTGCTACTGTCTATTATCTATCCTGTTGTCTAGTCACTTTACCCCTACCTACAGTATACTGCTGCTACTGTCTATTATCTATCCTGTTGTCTAGTCACTTTACCCCTACCTACAGTATACTGCTGCTAATGTCTATTATCTATCCTGTTGACTAGTCACTTTACCCCTACCTACAGTATACTGCTGCTAGTGTATATTATCTATCCTGTTGTCTAGTCCCTTTACCCCTACCTACAGTATACTGCTGCTACTGTCTATTATCTATCCTGTTGCCTAGTCACTTTACCCCTACCTACAGTATACTGCTGCTACTGTCTATTATCTATCCTGTTGTCTAGTCACTTTACCCCTACCTACAGTATACTGCTGCTACTGTCTATTATCTATCCTGTTGTCTAGTCACTTTACCCCTACCTACAGTATACTGCTGCTACTGTCTATTATCTATCCTGTTGTCTAGTCACTTTACCCCTACCTACAGTATACTGCTGCTACTGTCTATTATCTATCCTGTTGTCTAGTCACTTTACCCCTACCTACAGTATACTGCTGCTACTGTCTATTATCTATCCTGTTGACTAGTCACTTTACCCCTACCTACAGTATACTGCTGCTAGTGTCTATTATCTATCCTGTTGTCTAGTCCCTTTATCCCTACCTACAGTATACTGCTGCTACTGTCTATTATATATCCTGTTGTCTAGTCCCTTTACAGGGGTCAACTTCCTGTATATAGCCATGTTACTTCCTACTTCCTGTATATAGCCATGTTATTTTCTACTTCCTGTATATAGCCATGTTATTTTCTACTTCCTGTATATAGCCATGTTATTTTCTACTTCCTGTATATAGCCATGTTATTTTCTACTTCCTGTATATAGCCATGTTATTTTCTACTTCCTTTATATAGCCATGTTACTTCCTACTTCCTGTATATAGCCATGTTACTTTCTACTTCCTGTATATAGCCATGTTATTTTCTACTTCCTGTATATAGCCATGTTACTTCCTACTTCCTGTATATAGCCATGTTATTTTTCTACTTCCTGTATATAGCCATGTTACTTTCTACTTCCTGTATATAGCCATGTTATTTTCTACTTCCTGTATATAGCCATGTTATTTTCTACTTCCTGTATATAGCCATGTTATTTTCTACTTCCTGTATGTTATTTCTACTTCCTGTATATAGCCATGTTATTTTCTACTTCCTGTATATAGCCATGTTATTTATGACTTCCTGTATATAGCCATGTTAATTCTACTTCCTGTATATAGCCATGTTATTTTCTACTTCCTGTATATAGCCATGTTACTTCTACTTCCTGTATATAGCCATGTTATTTCTACTTCTGTATATAGCCATGTTATTTTCTACTTCCTGTATATAGCCATGTTATTTTCTACTTCCTGTATATAGCATGTTATTTCTGACATTTCTGTATATAGCCATGTTAATTCTACTCCCATGTTATTTTTACTCGTTATTCAGTGTGTATTTATTCCATGTCACAATTTATATATTATCAATATATATATATTTTTTCATTATCTTGAACTCTGCATTGTAAGTAAGCGTTTCACTGTTAGTCTACACCTGTACGAAGCAATGTGACAAATACCTGTGTATCTCAGTTGGTAGAGCAGGGCGCTTGCAACGCCAGGGTTGTGGGTTCGTTCCCACGGGGGACCAGTATGAAAAATGTATGCACTCACTAACTGTAAGTCGCTCTGGATAAGAGCGTCTGCTAAATGACTAAAATGTAAAAATGTAATACAGTGGGACTTTGTTTGTATCTCTAGAAAAGGTACATTTCCTGGAGAAAATGTGACCGCTTGCTTCAACTGCCTAAAGTTATTTTCTGTCTGGTTCCAGAGCTGTACTTCCTGTCTGAGGGCCAGAGTCGTACCTCTACCTGAGTCAGTCTGCTGTGTGAAGGACAGGAGCCTAGACGACCTGCAGCTCTACGACAGTGTTATGGTGAGGCTGGTTGTACCTCACAAGCTGCCACAGAGGGCGCAATAACCCAGGAGCCTGTATTCAACAAACGTCTCAGATTAGGAGTGCCAATTTAAGATCAGGTCCTCTCTGTCCATGTCATTTTATTCATTATGATCTGTATGGAAAAGCTGATCCTAGAGCACTCCTACTCTGGGATACTTTTGAACATGGGCCCTGCAGCATGTATTATCCAGTCTGGGTTCAGTAGAAGGAAACTCATCATCTCTCTGTCTCTGCTGCCACCAGGAGGCTTTAAAGGTGATGGAGTTCAGTGAGGAGGAGATACGTGACGTCTTCAAGCTGCTGTCTGCTGTTCTCCTGATAGGGAACATAGAATTCATGACCGCAGGAGGAGCACAAATCACATCCAAAGGAGGTGAGAGGAGGAGGAGAGGAGGGAGGGAGGGGAGATGGGAGGGAGGGAGGGTGGAGAGAGGAGAGGAGAGGGGATGGAGGGAGAGGAGGGGAGGGAGGTTAAAGGAGAGGAGAGGAGGAGGGAGGGAGAGAGGAGGGAGGGAGGTTAAAGGAGAGGAGGGGAGAAGAGAGGAGGGAGGGAGGGAGGTTAAAGGGAGAGAGAGAGAGAGAGGGAGGAGGGAGGGAGGGAGGTGGGAGGAGAGGGGAGGGAGGGAGGTTAAAGGAGAGGAGGGGAGGGAGGGAGAGGGAGGGAGGAGGGAGGTTAAATGAGAGGAGAGGGAGGAGAGGAGGGAGGGAGGGAAGGAAGGACAGAGAGAGAGGGAGGGAGGTTAAATGGGAGGAGAGAGAGAGAGAGAGGGAGGAGGGAGGGAGGAGAGAGAGAAGGAAGGACAGGGAGGGAGGTGAGAGGAGAGGGGAGGAGAGAGAGGGAGGGAGGGAAGGAAGGACAGAGAGAGGGAGGGAGGTTAAAGGAGAGGAGAGGGGAGGAGAGAGAGAGAGGGAGGGAGGGAGAGAAGGAAGGTTAAAGGAGAGGGGAGGAGAGAGAGGGAGGGAGGGAGGGAGGGAGGGAGGTTAAAGGAGAGGAGGTTATTCTAATGCATGATAGTGAAGAAGCTGAGGTAACATTTCAGTTAAAGACAAAGCCTGCTGAGAAAAACTATATACAGTGCCTTCAGAAAGGATTCAGACCCTTAACTTTTTAATGTTTTAATTAAATGTTTTCCTCCTCAATCTACACACAATACCCCATAATGACAAAGCGAAAACAGGAAATATCTTATTTCCAAAGTATTCAGAACCTTTGTTATGAGACTCGAAATTGATCATCCTTGAGATGTTTCTACAACTTGATTGGAGTCCACCTGTGGTAAATTCTATTGATTGGACATGATTTGGAAAGGCACACACCTTTCTATATAAGGTCCCACAGTTGACAGTGCATGTTAGAGCAAAAACCAAGCCATGAGGTCGAAGGAATTGTCCGTAGAGCTCCGAGACAGGATTGTGTTGAGGCACAGATCTGGGGAAAGGTACCAAAAAATTTCTGCAGCATTGAAGGTCCCCAAGAACACAGTGGCCTCCACCATTCTTAAATGGAAGAAGTTTGGAACCACCAAGACTCTTCCTAGAGCTGGCCGCCCGGCCAAACTGAGCAATCGTGGGAGAAGGGCCTTGGTCAGGGAGGTGACCAAGAACCCGGTGGTCACTCTGACAGAGCTCCAGAGTTACTCAGTGGAGATGGGAGAACCTTCCAGAAGGACAACCATCTCTGCAGCACTCCACCAATCAGGCCTTTATGCTAGAGTGGCCAGACGGATTCTCTGGTCTGATGAAACCAAGATTGATCTCTTTGGTCTGAATGCCAAGCGTCACGTCTGGAGGAAACCTGGCACCATCCCTACGGTGAAGCATGGTGGTGGCAGCATCATGCTGTGGGGATGTTTTTCAGCGGCAGGGACTGGGAGACTAGTCAGAATTGAGGGAAAGATTAATGGAGCAAAGTACATAGAGATCCTTGATGAAAATCTGCTCCAGAGCGCTCAGGACCTCAGACTGGGGCGAAGGTTCACCTTCCAACAGGACAACAACCCTAAGCACACAGTCAAGACAACGCAGGAGTGGCTTCAGGACAAGTCTCTGAATGTCCTTGAGTGGCCCAGCCAGAGCCCGGACTTGAACCCGATCGAACATCTCTGGAGAGACCAGAAAATAGCTTTGCAGCAACGCTCCCCATCCAACCTGACAGAGCTTGAGAGGATCTGCAGAGAAGAATGGGAGAAACTCCCCAAATACAGGTGTGCCAAGCTTGTAGCGTCATACCCAAGAAGACTCAAGGCTGTAATCGCTGCCAAAGGTGCTTCAACAAGTACTGAGTAAAGGGTCTGAATACTTATGTAAATGTCATATTTCAGTCTTTTGTCTTTTATACATTTACAAAAATGTCTAAAAACCTGTTTTTGCTTTGTCATTATGGGGTATTGTGTGTAGACTGATGAGGGGAAAAAATTATTTAAATGCACTGTATATATAAAACGATATATATAAAACTATATATATATAATTATGTAAATAAAACTATATAAAACGATATATATAAACTATATTACATTTACATTTCAGTCATTTAGCAGACGCTCTTATCCAGAGCGACTTACAGTTAGTGAGTGCATACATTTTTTCATACTGGCCCCCCGTGGGAAATGAACCCACAACCCTGGCGTTGCAAGCGCCATGCTCTACCAACTGAGCTACAGGGGACTTATATATTAAACTATATATATACAACTATATAGCAAACTATATATATATAAAACTATATATATAAAAAAATATATAAACCTATATATATATATATATATATATATATAAAAAAATATATAAAACTATATATATATAATTATGTATATAAAACTATATAAAATCATATATATAAACTATATATACAACTATATATTAAACTATATATATAAAACTATATATAAAACGATATATATATATATAACTATATACAGTGGGGAGAACAAGTATTTGATACACTGCCGATTTTGCAGGTTTTCCTACTTACAAAGCATGTAGAGGTCTGTAATTTTTATCATAGGTAACTTCAACTGTGAGAGACGGAATCTAAAACAAAAATCCAGAAAATCACATTGTATGATTTTTAAGTAATTAATTTGCATTTTATTGCATGACATAAGTATTTTATACATCAGAAAAGCAGAACTTAATATTTGGTACAGAAACCTTTGTTTGCAATTACAGAGATCATACGTTTCCTGTAGGTCTTGACCAGGTTTGCACACATTGTAGCAGGGATTTTGGCCCACTCCTCCATACAGACCTTCTCCAAATCCTTCAGGTTTCGGGGCTGTCGCTGGGCAATACGGACTTTCAGCTCCCTCCAAAGATTTTCTATTGGGTTCAGGTCTGGAGACTGGCTAGGCCACTCCAGGACCTTGAGATGCTTCTTACAGAGCCACTCCTTAGTTGCCAAGGCTGTGTGTTTCGGGTCGTTGTCATGCTGGAAGACCCAGTCACGACCCATCTTCAATGCTCTTACTGAGGGAAGGAGGTTGTTGGCCAAGATCTCGCGATACATGGCCCCATCCATCCTCCCCTCAATACGGTGCAGTCGTCCTGTCCCCTTTGCAGAAAAGCATCCCCAAAGAATGATTTTTCCACCTCCATGCTTCACGGTTGGGATGGTGTTCTTGGGGTTGTACTCATCCTTCTTCTTCCTCCAAACACGGCGAGTGGAGTTTAGACCAAAAAGCTCTATTTTTGTCTCATCAGACCACATGACCTTCTCCCATTCCTCCTCTGGATCATCCAGATGGTCATTGGCAAACTTCAGACGGGCCTGGACATGCGCTGGCTTGAGCAGGGGGACCTTGCGTGCGCTGCAGGATTTTAATCCATGACGGCGTAGTGTGTTACTAATGGTTTTCTTTGAGACTGTGGTCCCAGCTCTCTTCAGGTCATTGACCAGGTCCTGCCGTGTAGTTCTGGGCTGATCCCTCACTTTCCTCATGATTATTGATGCCCCACGAGGTGAGATCTTGCATGGAGCCCCAGACCGAGGGTGATTGACCGTCATCTTGAACTTCTTCCATTTTCTAATAATTGCGCCAACAGTTGTTGCCTTCTCACCAAGCTGCTTGCCTATTGTCCTGTAGCCCATCCCAGCCTTGTGCAGGTCTACAATTTTAACCCTGATGTCCTTACACAGCGCTCTGGTCTTGGCCATTGTGGAGAGGTTGGAGTCTGTTTGATTGAGTGTGTGGACAGGTGTCTTTTATACAGGTAACGAGTTCAAACAGGTGCAGTTAATACAGGTAATGAGTGGAGAACAGGAGGGCTTCTTAAAGAAAAACGAACAGGTCTGTGAGAGCCGGAATTCTTACTGGTTGGTAGGTGATCAAATACTTATGTCATGCAATAAAATGCAAATGAATTACTTAAAAATCATACAATGTGATTTTCTGGATTTTTGTTTTAGATTCTGTCTCTCACAGTTGAAGTGTACCCATGATAAAAATTACAGACCTCTACATGCTTTGTAAGTAGGAAAACCTGCAAATTCGGCAGTGTATCAAATACTTGTTCTCCCCACTGTATATAAAACTATATAAACTACCAGTCAAAAGTTTTAGAACACCTACTCATTCAAGGGTTTTTCTTTATTTTTTACTATTTTCTAATAATAGTGAAGACATCAAATCTATGAAATAACACATATGGAATCATGTAGTAACCAAAAAAGTGTTGAACAAATCCAAATATATTTTATATTTGAGATTCTTCAAATAGCCACCCTTTGCCTTGATGACAGCTTTGCGCACACTTTGCATTCTCTCAACCAGCTTCTCTCAATGATACTGGACTATCTCTCTCCAGTGGTCAGTAACATATCTGTCTGTCTCTCTCTCCAGTGGTCAGTAACATATCTGTCTGTCTCTCTCTCCAGTGGTCAGTAACATATCTGTCTGTCTCTCTCTCCAGTGGTCAGTAACATATCTGTCTGTCTCTCTCTCAAGTGGTCAGTAACATATCTGTCTGTCTCTCTCTCAAGTGGTCAGTAACATATCTGTCTGTCTCTCTCTCAAGTGGTCAGTAACATATCTGTCTGTCTCTCTCTCCAGTGGTCAGTAACATGTCTGTCTCTCTCTCCAGTGGTCAGTAACATATCTGTCTGTCTCTCTCTCCAGTGGTCAGTAACATATCTGTCTGTCTCTCTCTCCAGTGGTCAGTAACATATCTGTCTGTCTCTCTCTCCAGTGGTCAGTAACATATCTGTCTGTCTCTCTCTCCAGTGGTCAGTAACATATCTGTCTGTCTCTCTCTCCAGTGGTCAGTAACATATCTGTCTGTCTCTCTCTCCAGTGGTCAGTAACATATCTGTCTGTCTCTCTCTCCAGTGGTCAGTAACATATCTGTCTGTCTCTCTCTCCAGTGGTCAGTAACATATCTGTCTGGTCTCTCTCTCAAGTGGTCAGTAACATATCTGTCTGTCTCTCTCTCAAGTGGTCAGTAACATATCTGTCTGTCTCTCTCTCAAGTGGTCAGTAACATATCTGTCTGTCTCTCTCTCCAGTGGTCAGTAACATGTCTGTCTGTCTCTCTCTCCAGTGGTCAGTAACATATCTGTCTGTCTCTCTCTCCAGTGGTCAGTAACATATCTGTCTGTCTCTCTCTCCAGTGGTCAGTAACATATCTGTCTGTCTCTCTCTCCAGTGGTCAGTAACATATCTGTCTGTCTCTCTCTCCAGTGGTCAGTAACATATCTGTCTGTCTCTCTCTCAAGTGGTCAGTAACATATCTGTCTGTCTCTCTCTCCAGTGGTCAGTAACATATCTGTCTGTCTCTCTCTCCAGTGGTTAGTAACATATCTGTCTGTCTCTCTCTCCAGTGGTTAGTAACATGTCTGTCTCTCTCCAGTGGTTAGTAACATATGTCTGTCTCTCTCTCCAGTGGTCAGTAACATATCTGTCTGTCTCTCTCTCCAGTGGTTAGTAACATGTCTGTCTGTCTCTCTCTCCAGTGGTCAGTAAACATATCTGTCTGTCACTCTCTCCAGTGGTCAGTAACATATCTGTCTGTCTCTCTCTCAAGTGGTCAGTAACATATCTGTCTGTCTCTCTCTCCAGTGGTCAGTAACATATCTGTCTGTCTCTCTCTCCAGTAGTCAGTAACATGTCTGTCTCTCTCTCCAGTGGTTAGTAATATATCTGTCTGTCTCTCTCTCAAGTGGTCAGTAACATATCTGTCTGTCTCTCTCTCCAGTGGTCAGTAACATATCTGTCTGTCTCTCTCTCAAGTGGTCAGTAACATATCTGTCTGTCTCTCTCTCAAGTGGTCAGTAACATATCTGTCTGTCTATTTCTCCAGTGGTCAGTAACATATCTGTCTGTCTCTCTCTCTCCAGTGGTCAGTAACATATCTGTCTGTCTCTCTCTCAAGTGGTCAGTAACATATCTGTCTGTCTCTCTCTCCAGTGGTCAGTAACATATCTGTCTGTCTCTCTCTCCAGTGGTCAGTAACATATCTGTCTGTCTCTCTCTCCAGTGGTCAGTAACATATCTGTCTGTCTCTCTCTCCAGTGGTCAGTAACATGTCTGTCTCTCTCTCCAGTGGTCAGTAACATATCTGTCTGTCTCTCTCTCCAGTGGTCAGTAACATGTCTGTCTCTCTCTCCAGTGGTCAGTAACATATCTGTCTGTCTCTCTCTCCAGTGGTCAGTAATGTCAGTGATCTGCTGGGTCTGGACTCGTTCCAGCTGTCTGAGGTTCTGACCCAGAGGTCCATGATCCTGAGAGGAGAGGAGATCTGTTCACCCCTTACTGTTGAACAGGTAAGAGCCCCGCCCCTCTGCCACGCCTGTCTGGCCTTAACCTGTCCCACCTACTCCTAACAATGAGAAAGGAAAACAACTGAGCCGGCACAGTACAGTTCGGGGGGAACAATAGTGTGAAAAGGGTATAATTTATCCCCTGACATAATCTCGGTTAACCCAGAACTAAAGTCTTGCATAATTGGTCAGATGCTCGATTAAAGACATGCTCCGGAACTTTGGTGACTAGTAAGTATATTTTATTCCACTTTGGGCTGGATGTGTTGACGTGTTCATACATGAACTGTTTTACTCCATTAGCCAGGAAATCTCTAGTTTGAAAGCGACTGTTTTCTGGAAGCTGTGCGGCGCCATTTTCCCTACATTTTCCGCCCACGTGGGCTAGCCCCTAGCAATTAGAGTTTCAGCCAATGAGATTCAGCCCCTTGCCATTTGAGTGACAGCAGAGAGAGAGAGAGGGCAATGACGTGGTACACGTATGTGACGGTGAGTGCTACTTTCAGAACTACTGGCTAAAAAGTATATAAACGAACCGGAGAATCTCTTTAAGTTCTGGGTCCATACATGTTAAGAGAAGAGATTTAAGTCCACCCTCTCTCTCTTTGCAAGTTACGGGCCGAATGTCCCCTCCCCTTCCGAAATTCGAAAGATGCTAACCACCTGGGAAATCGTGATTAAAAACCCAAGTACCAGAACTAATGTTGCTGATCTCACTAATCTAGTTGTATCATGACAGATCTATGGTACCAGTTCTGTTTATGTAGTCTGTCCACCAGAAATTAGTCCTGACAACTGACATTAGAGATTAGCCCTGACAACTTGACACTGTTGCCTTTTTCTCTCCCTATCTCCCGCTATAAGACAGGGCTCTCTCTCTCTATCCCCCATGCCTGTCTCTCTCTCTCTCTATCCCCATGCCTGTCTCTCTCTCTATCCCCCATGCCTGTCTCTCTCTCTATCCCCCATGCCTCTCTCTCTCTATATATATCACCCATGCCTGTCTCTCTCTCTCTCTATCCCCCATGCCTGTCTCTCTCTCTCTATCCCCCATGCCTGTCTCTCTCTCTCTATCCCCCATGCCTGTCTCTCTCTCTCTCTATCCCCCATGCCTGTCTCTCTCTCTATCCCCCATGCCTGTCTCTCTCTCTATCCCCCATGCCTCTCTCTCTATATATATATCACCCATGCCTGTCTCTCTCTCTCTATCCCCCATGCCTGTCTCTCTCTCTCTATCCCCCATGCCTGTCTCTCTCTATCCCATGCCTGTCTCTCTCTCTCTATCCCTATGCCTGTCTCTCTCTCTCTCTATCCCCCATGCCTGTCTCCTCTCTCTCTATCCCCCATGCCTGTCTCTCTCTCTCTCTATCCACCATGCCTGTCTCTCTCTCTCACTATCCCCATGCCTGTCTCTCTCTCTCTATCCCCCATGCCTGTCTCTCTCTCTCTCTCTATCCCATGCCTGTCTCTCTCTCTCCCCCATGCCTGTCTCTCTCTCTCTCTCTCTCTCTCTCTCTCTCTCTCTCTCTGTCTCCCTCTATCTCTCTCTCTCTCTCTATCCCCATGCCTGTCTCTCTCTCTCTCTATCCCCATGCCTGTCTCTCTCTCTCTCTATCCCCCATGCCTGTCTCTCTCTCTCTCTATCCCCATGCCTGTCTCTCTCTCTCTATCCCCATGCCTGTCTCTCTCTCTATCCCCCATGCCTTCTCTCTCTATATCAATGCTGTCTCCTCTATCCCCCATGCCTGTCTCTCTCTCTCTATCCCTATGCCTGTCCTCTCTCTCTCTATCCCTCATGCTGTCTCTCTCTCTCTATCCCCATGCCTGTCTCTCTCTCTCTCTCTCTCTATCCCCATGCCTGTCTCTCTCTCTCTCTATCCCTCATGCCTGTCTCTCTCTCTCTCTATCCCCCATGCCTGTCTCTCTCTCTCTATCCCCATGCCTCTCTCTCTCTCTCTCTCTCTCTCTCTCTCTCTCTATCCCCCATGCCTGTCTCTCTCTCTATCCCCATGCCTGTCTCTCTCTCTCTATCCCCCATGCCTGTCTCTCTCTATCCCCCATGCCTGTCTCTCTCTCTATCCCCCATGCCTGTCTCTCTCTCTCTCTATTCCCCCATGCCTGTCTCTCTCTATCCCCCCATGCCTTTCTCTCTCTCTATCCCCTATGCCTGTCTCTCTCTCTCTATCCCCATGCCTGTCTCTCTCTCTCTATCCCCATGCCTGTCTCTCTCTCTCTCTATCCCATATGCTGCTGCCTCTCTCTCTCTATCCCCATGCCCTCTCTCTCTCTCTCTCTATCCCCCATGCCTCTCTCTCTCTCTCTATCCCCATGCCTGTCTCTCTCTCTCTTTCCCCATGCCTCTCTCTCTCTCTCTATCCCCCTTGCCTGTCTCTCTCTCTCTCTATCCCTCATGCCTGTCTCTCTCTCTCTATCCCCCATGCCTGTCTCTCTCTCTATCCCCCATGCCTGTCTCTCCCTCTCTATCCCCCATGCCTGTCTCTCTCTCTCTCTATCCCCCATGCCTGTCTCTCTCTCTCTCTCTCTATCCCCATGCTCTCTCCCCCTCTCTCTCTCTCTCTCTCTCTCTCTCTCTCTCTCTCTCTCTCTCTCTCTCTCTCTCTCTCTCTCTCTCTCGCTCTCTCTCTCTCTCTCTCTCTCTCTCTCTCTATCCCCCATGCCTGTCTCTCTCTCTCTCTCTCTCTCTCTCTCTCTCTCTCTCTCTCTCTCTCTCTCTCTCTCTATCCCCCATGCCTGTCTCTCTCTCTCTCTCTCTCTCTCTCTCTCTCTCTCTCTCTCTCTCTCTCTTCTCTCTCTACTATCCCCCATGCCTGTCTCTCTCTCTCTCTATCCCCCATGGCCTGTCTCTCTCTCTCTATCCCTATGCCTGTCTCTCTCTCTCTCTCTATCCCTCATGCCTGTCTCTCTCTCTCTCTATATCCCCATGCCTGTCTCTCTCTCTCTCTATCCCCATGCCTTCTCTTTCTCTCTATCCCCCATGCCTGTCTCTCTCTCTCTCTATCCCCATGCCTGTCTCTCCTCTCTCTCTCCCCATGCCTGTCTCTCTCTCTCTCCCCATTGCCTGTCTCTCTCTCTCTATCCCCCATGCCTGTCTCTCTTCCCCATGCCTGTCTCTCTCTCTCTCCCCATGCCTGTCTCTCTCTCTCTATCCCCCATGCCTGTCTCTCTCTCTCTCTCCCCATGCCTGGCTCTCTCTCTCTCCCCATGCCTGTCTCTCTCTCTATCCCCCATGCCTGTCTCTCTCTCTCTCTCTCTCTCTATCCCATGCCTGTCTCTATCTCTCTCTCTCTCTATCCCCCATGCCTGTCTCTCTCTCTCTATCCCCCCAATGCCTGTCTCTCTCTCTCTCTCTCTCTCCCATGCCTGTCTCTCTCTCTCTCCCCATGCCTGTCTCTCTCTCTATCCCCCATGCCTGTCTCTCTCTCTCTCTATCCCCCATGCCTGTCTCTCTCTCTCCCCATGCCTGTCTCTCTCTCTCTCTCTCCCATGCCTGTCTCTCTCTCTCTCCCCATGCCTGTCTCTCTCTCTATCCCCCATGCCTGTCTCTCTCTCTCTCTATCCCCCATGCCTGTCTCTCTCTCTCTCTATCCCCATGCCGGTCTCCTCTCTCTATCCCCCATGCCTTCTCTCTCTCTCTCCCCATGCCTGTCTCTCTCTCTCTATCCCCCATGCCTGTCTCTCTCTCTCTATCCCCCATGCCTGTCTCTCTCTCTCTCCCCATGCCTGTCTCTCTCTCTCTCTCCCCATGCCTGTCTCTCTCTCTATCCCCATGCCTGTCTCTCTCTCTCTATCCCCATGCCTGTCTCTCTCTCTATCCCCATGCCTCTCTCTCTCTCTCTCCCCATGCCTGTCTCTCTCTCTCTCTCTCCCCATGCCTGTCTCTCTCTCTCTCTCCCATGCCTGTCTCTCTCTATCCCCATGCCTGTCTCTCTCTCTCTCTCTATCCCCCATGCCTGTCTCTCTCTCTCTCCCCATGCCTGTCTCTCTCTCTCTATCCCCCATGCCTGTCTCTCTCTCTCTATCCCCCATGCCTGTCTCTCTCTCTCTCCCCATGCCTGTCTCTCTCTCTCTCTCCCCATGCCTGTCTCTCTCTCTATCCCCCATGCCTGTCTCTCTCTCTCTATCCCCATGCCTGTCTCTCTCTCTATCCCCATGCCTCTCTCTCTCTCTCTCTCCCCATGCCTGTCTCTCTCTCTCTCTCTCTCCCATGCCTGTCTCTCTCATCTCTCTCTCCCCATGCCTGTCTCTCTCTATCCCCCATGCCTGTCTCTCTCCTCTCTCTATCCCCCATGCCTGTCTCTCTCTCTCTCCCATGCCTGTCTCTCTCTCTCTAAATCCCTTGCGTGACTTTGTACCATTAGCTGTTCTTAGTGTGCCCAATTCCTTATACAATAAAGCCCAGTGATAATGATCATTACCTGTTCTTAGTGTGCCAGATTCCTCTGACCTACAGTAACACAACTTCTCCACTAGGGACAGTGTAACACACAACTGGAAACTACATGGGACAGAAGCAGAATTAGTCTCATCTTTGCTTCAACTGTCCAGACTACTATCTAATTT
>NW_028161302.1:0-22592 GCF_964263955.1 Coregonus lavaretus
TCCCCTCCTTTTCAGCCTTTTTCTCATCTCTCTCGCTCTCCTTACCTGTCCTTAGGTTAGTACAGACACATACTACTCGTTACTTGATGAGGAAAAAGTATGTTCATAATACAAGGTCCCCCATATTAATTAATTCCATTGAGATTTATTATGCCACAGGTCCGTCCCCCTCCCCCCCACCTCGGTCCGTCCGTCCCCTCCCCCCCCACCTCGGTCCGTCCCCCCCCCCCCCCACCTCGGTCCGTCCCCCCCCCCCCCCCCCACCTCGGTCCGTCCGTCCCCCCCCCCCCCCCACCTCGGTCCGTCCGTCCCCCCCCCCCCCCACCTCGGTCCGTCCGTCCCCCCCCCCCCCCACCTCGGTCCGTCCGTCCCCCCCCCCCTCCCACCTCGGTCCGTCCGTCCCGTCCCCCTCCCCCCCCACCTCGGTCCGTCCGTCCGTCCCCCCCACCTCACCCTCCGATAGGGCGAAACCGATCTAGAGAACTTGATTTGTGTCTCCTCTCCTCTACTCAGACCTACAAGGAACACCTGGAGGGCCAGAAGCACAAGAAGAAGGAGACCGCCCTAAAGGTGTCCCAGAGCAGCAGCAGCAGCGGTGGTGGAGGAGTGGGCTCGGCCCGGGGGACTCAGAACCAGCTACGATGTGAGCTCTGTGACGTCTCCTGCACCGGCGCCGACGCGTACGCTGCACACATCAGAGGGGCCAAGCACAGAAGGTAGGCTGCTACCTGCTCAAATGGATTTATAAAGCCCCTTTTACATCAGCAGTTGTCACAAAGTGGTTTAGAGTTACCCGGGTGCTGAGTGTAATGATATGGTACTAGGCTCTACTTAGCCTTTTGGGATTGTTGATGTCCGTTTGCATAGGACAATCCCTTATCGGATACTTCTAGGGCGTGTGTGGGGGATTGGGTGGGAAGGAAGTGTATGCTGTTTGGTCACCAAATGGCACTCAGTCAGTCTATGATGACATCACTAGTGTCATTTGGCCAGTATCCCTCTGCAGTGCCGAGTTGACCCCGTAACATATGCTAATATTAATACTGATCCAATCAGTGTTGATCCCGTAACATATGCTAATATTAATACTGATCCAATCAGTGTTGACCCCTTAACATATGCTAATATTAATACTGATCCCGTAACATATGCTAATATTAATACTGATCCAATCAGTGTTGATCCCGTAACATATGCTAATAATAATACTGATCCAATCAGTGTTGACCCCTTAACATATGCTAATATTAATACTGATCCCGTAACATATGCTAATATTAATACTGATCCAATCAGTGTTGATCCCGTAACATATGCTAATATTAATACTGATCCAATCAGTGTTGTCCCCTTAACATATGCTAATATTAATACTGATCCAATCAGTGTTGATCCCGTAACATATGCTAATATTAATCCAGATCCAGTCAGTATTGATCCCGTAACATATGCTAATATTAATCCAGATCCAGTCAGTATTGATCCCGTAACATATGCTAATATTAATCCAGATCCAGTCCGTATTGATACCGTAACATATGCTAATATTAATCCAGATCCAGTCAGTATTGATCCCGTAACATATGCTAATATTAATCCAGATCCAGTCCGTATTGATCCCGTAACATATGCTAATATTAATCCAGATCCAGTCCGTATTGATCCCGTAACATATGCTAATATTAATCCAGATCCAGTCAGTATTGATCCCGTAACATATGCTAATATTAATCCAGATCCAGTCAGTATTGATCCCGTAACATATGCTAATATTAATCCAGATCCAGTCAGTATTGATCCCGTAACATATGCTAATATTAATCCAGATCCAGTCAGTATTGATCCCGTAACATATGCTAATATTAATCCAGATCCAGTCCGTATTGATCCCGTAAACATATACTAATATTAATCCTCATCAAGTGACATCAATAAGGGATCATAGCTTTCACCTGGATTCACCTGGTCTGTCTGTCATGGTGTTCCTAATGTCTGTCATGGTGTTCCTAATGTCTGTCATGGTGTTCCTAATGTCTGTCATGGTGTTCCTAATGTCTGTCATGGTGTTCCTAATGTCTGTCATGGTGTTCCTAATGTCTGTCATGGTGTTCCTAATGTCTGTCATGGTGTTCCTAATGTCTGTCATGGTGTTCCTAATGTCTGTCATGGTGTTCCTAATGTCTGTCATGGTGTTCCTAATGTCTGTCATGGTGTTCCTAATGTCTGTCATGGTGTTCCTAATGTCTGTCATGGTGTTCCTAATGTCTGTCATGGTGTTCCTAATGTCTGTCATGGTGTTCCTAATGTCTGTCATGGTGTTCCTAATGTCTGTCATGGTGTTCCTAATGTCTGTCATGGTGTTCCTAATGTCTGTCATGGTGTTCCTAATGTCTGTCATGGTGTTCCTAATGTTTTATAGTCTGTGTGAGCTGAACAGAAAATATAAACACAACATGCAACAATTTCTAAGAATTTACTGAGTTACAGTTCATATAAGGAAATCGGTCATTTGAAATAAATTCTTTAGGCCCTAATCTATGGATTTCACATGACTGGAAATACAGATACACATCTGTTGGTCACAGATACCTTAAAAAATGTAGGGGCGTGGATCAGAGAACCAGTCAGTATCTGGTGTGGCCACCATTTGCCTCGTAGCGCGACACCTCTCCTTCGCATAGAGTTGATCAGGCTGTTGATTGTGGAATGTTGTCCCACTCCTCTTCAATGCAGGGTTCGCACAAGGATCTTCAGGTGCTTAAAGTACTTGCATTTGGCGTCTCTGAAATTCAAGTACTGGAATACCTTGAAAATCAGACATTTTCTCAAGTTTTACTTGAAAAGTACTTTAATTAAAATGAGAGGAGAACAGAAAAGTATCAAATATATGTTCATATGAACATGTATTGGTCTTGCAAATTAATTTCCAGGCAGACTACAGAGTCACTACATCCGATGAAATTAGATACTGCTTTAAAGCAGATTTCTGCAGGGGGTACTGGAGCAGGGCTATGACACTAGGGATATGGGGGTAGGAGGGGGTACTGGAGCAGGGATATGACACTAGGGACATGGGGGTAGGAGGGGTACTGGAGCAGGGATATGACACTAGGGACATGGGGGTAGGAGGGGTACTGGAGCAGGGTTATGACACTAGGGACATGGGGGTAGGAGGGGGTACTGGAGCAGGGCTATGACACTAGGGACATGGGGGTAGGAGGGGTACTGGAGCAGGGCTATGACACTAGGGACATGGGGGTAGGAGGGGGTACTGGAGCAGGGCTATGACACTAGGGACATGGGGGTAGGAGGGGGTACTGGAGCAGGGCTATGACACTAGGGACATGGGGGTAGGAGGGGAGAGCAGGGATATGACACTAGGGACATGGGGGTAGGAGGGGTACTGGAGCAGGGATATGACACTAGGGACATGGGGGTAGGAGGGGAGAGCAGGGATATGACACTAGGGACATGGGGGTAGGAGGGGGTACTGGAGCAGGGATATGACACTAGGGACATGGGGGTAGGAGGGGGTACTGGAGCAGGGATATGACACTAGGGACATGGGGGTAGGAGGGGAGAGCAGGGATATGACACTAGGGACATGGGGGTAGGAGGGGTACTGGAGCAGGGATATGACACTAGGGACATGAGGGTAGGAGGGGAGAGCAGGGATATGACACTAGGGAAATGGGGGTAGGAGGGGGTACTGGAGCAGGGATATGACACTAGGGACATGGGGGTAGGAGGGGTACTGGAGCAGGGTTATGACACTAGGGACATGGGGGTAGGAGGGGGTACTGGAGCAGGGATATGACACTAGGGGCATGGGGGTAGGAGGGGTACTGGAGCAGGGTTATGACACTAGGGGCATGGGGGTAGGAGGGGGTACTGGAGCAGGGCTATGACACTAGGGACATGGGGGTAGGAGGGGGTACTGGAGCAGGGCTATGACACTAGGGACATGGGGGTAGGAGGGGTACTGGAGCAGGGATATGACACTAGGGACATGGGGGTAGGAGGGGGTACTGGAGCAGGGATATGACACTAGGGACATGGGGGTAGGAGGGGTACTGGAGCAGGGATATGACACTAGGGACATGGGGGTAGGAGGGGGTACTGGAGCAGGGATATGACACTAGGGACATGGGGGTAGGAGGGGTACTGGAGCAGGGATATGACACTAGGGACATGGGGGTAGGAGGGGTACTGGAGCAGGGATATGACACTAGGGACATGGGGGTAGGAGGGGGTACTGGAGCAGGGATATGACACTAGGGACATGGGGGTAGGAGGGGAGAGCAGGGATATGACACTAGGGACATGGGGGTAGGAGGGGTACTGGAGCATGGTTATGACACTAGGGACATGGGGGTAGGAGGGGGTACTGGAGCAGGGATATGACACTAGGGACATGGGGGTAGGAGGGGGTACTGGAGCAGGGATATGACACTAGGGACATGGGGGTAGGAGGGGAGAGCAGGGATATGACACTAGGGACATGGGGGTAGGAGGGGGTACTGGAGCAGGGATATGACACTAGGGACATGGGGGTAGGAGGGGGTACTGGAGCAGGGATATGACACTAGGGACATGGGGGTAGGAGGGGAGAGCAGGGATATGACACTAGGGACATGGGGGTAGGAGGGGTACTGGAGCAGGGATATGACACTAGGGACATGAGGGTAGGAGGGGAGAGCAGGGATATGACACTAGGGAAATGGGGGTAGGAGGGGGTACTGGAGCAGGGATATGACACTAGGGACATGGGGGTAGGAGGGGTACTGGAGCAGGGTTATGACACTAGGGACATGGGGGTAGGAGGGGGTACTGGAGCAGGGATATGACACTAGGGGCATGGGGGTAGGAGGGGTACTGGAGCAGGGTTATGACACTAGGGGCATGGGGGTAGGAGGGGTACTGGAGCAGGGCTATGACACTAGGGACATGGGGGTACTGGAGCAGGGATATGACACTAGGGACATGGGGGTAGGAGGGGGTACTGGAGCAGGGCTATGACACTAGGGACATGGGGGTAGGAGGGGTACTGGAGCAGGGTTATGACACTAGGGACATGGGGGTAGGAGGGGTACTGGAGCAGGGATATGACACTAGGGACATGGGGGTAGGAGGGGTACTGGAGCAGGGTTATGACACTAGGGACATGGGGGTAGGAGGGGTACTGGAGCAGGGATATGACACTAGGGACATGGGGGTAGGAGGGGTACTGGAGCAGGGTTATGACACTAGGGACATGGGGGTAGGAGGGGTACTGGAGCAGGGATATGACACTAGGGACATGGGGGTAGGAGGGGTACTGGAGCAGGGCTATGACACTAGGGACATGGGGGTAGGAGGGGGTACTGGAGCAGGGATATGACACTAGGGACATGGGGGTAGGAGGGGTACTGGAGCAGGGCTATGACACTAGGGACATGGGGGTAGGAGGGGTACTGGAGCAGGGATATGACACTAGGGACATGGGGGTAGGAGGGGTACTGGAGCAGGGATATGACACTAGGGACATGGGGGTAGGAGGGGTACTGGAGCAGGGCTATGACACTAGGGACATGGGGGTAGGAGGGGGTACTGGAGCAGGGATATGACACTAGGGACATGGGGGTAGGAGGGGTACTGGAGCAGGGCTATGACACTAGGGACATGGGGGTAGGAGGGGTACTGGAGCAGGGCTATGACACTAGGGACATGGGGGTAGGAGGGGAGAGCAGGGTTATGACACTAGGGACATGGGGGTAGGAGGGGAGAGCAGGGATATGACACTAGGGACATGGGGGTAGGAGGGGGTACTGGAGCAGGGATATGACACTAGGGACATGGGGGTAGGAGGGGTACTGGAGCAGGGCTATGACACTAGGGACATGAGGGTAGGAGGGGAGAGCAGGGATATGACACTAGGGACATGGGGGTAGGAGGGGTACTGGAGCAGGGCTATGACACTAGGGACATGGGGGTAGGAGGGGTACTGGAGCAGGGATATGACACTAGGGACATGGGGGTAGTAGGGGGTACTGGAGCAGGGATATGACACTAGGGACATGGGGGTAGGAGGGGTACTGGAGCAGGGATATGACACTAGGGACATGGGGGTAGGAGGGGTACTGGAGCAGGGCTATGACACTAGGGACATGGGGGTAGGAGGGGGTACTGGAGCAGGGATATGACACTAGGGACATGGGGGTACTGGAGCAGGGATATGACACTAGGGACATGGGGGTAGGAGGGGTACTGGAGCAGGGTTATGACAGTAGGGACATGGGGGTAGGAGGGGGTACTGGAGCAGGGCTATGACACTAGGGACATGGGGGTAGGAGGGGGTACTGGAGCAGGGCTATGACACTAGGGACATGGGGGTAGGAGGGGGTACTGGAGCAGGGCTATGACACTAGGGACATGGGGGTAGGAGGGGGTACTGGAGCAGGGCTATGACACTAGGTACATGGGGGTAGGAGGGGTACTGGAGCAGGGTTATGACACTAGGGACATGGGGGTAGGAGGGGGTACTGGAGCAGGGCTATGACACTAGGGACATGGGGGTAGGAGGGGTACTGGAGCAGGGTTATGACACTAGGGACATGAGGGTAGGAGGGGTACTGGAGCAGGGTTATGACACTAGGGACATGGGGGTAGGAGGGGTACTGGAGCAGGGTTATGACACTAGGGACATGGGGGTAGGAGGGGTACTGGAGCAGGGTTATGACACTAGGGACATGGGGGTAGGAGGGGTACTGGAGCAGGGTTATTACACTAGGGACATGGGGGTAGGAGGGGAGAGCAGGGTTATGACACTAGGGACATGGGGGTAGGAGAGGGTACTGGAGCAGGGATATGACACTAGGGACATGGGGGTAGGAGGGGAGAGCAGGGATATGACACTAGGGACATGGGGGTAGGAGGGGTACTGGAGCAGGGATATGACACTAGGGACATGGGGGTAGGAGGGGTACTGGAGCAGGGCTATGACACTAGGGACATGGGGGTAGGAGGGGAGAGCAGGGTTATGACACTAGGGACATGGGGGTAGGAGGGGTACTGGAGCAGGGATATGACACTAGGGACATGGGGGTAGGAGGGGGTACTGGAGCAGGGCTATGACACTAGGGACATGGGGGTAGGAGGGGTACTGGAGCAGGGTTATGACACTAGGGACATGGGGGTAGGAGGGGTACTGGAGCAGGGTTATGACACTAGGGACATGGGGGTAGGAGGGGAGAGCAGGGTTATGACACTAGGGACATGGGGGTAGGAGAGGGTACTGGAGCAGGGATATGACACTAGGGACATGGGGGTAGGAGGGGGTACTGGAGCAGGGTTATGACACTAGGGACATGGGGGTAGGAGAGGGTACTGGAGCAGGGTTATGACACTAGGGACATGGGGGTAGGAGGGGTACTGGAGCAGGGATATGACACTAGGGACATGGGGGTAGGAGGGGAGAGCAGGGATATGACACTAGGGACATGGGGGTAGGAGGGGAGAGCAGGGTTATGACACTAGGGACATGGGGGTAGGAGGGGGTACTGGAGCAGGGATATGACACTAGGGACATGGGGGTAGGAGTCTCAATGTCAACAGTGAAGAGGCGACTCCGGGATGCTGACCTTCTAGGCAGAGTTGCAAATAAGACTGCCCATCTTAGTTTTTTCTTTTTATTGGCCAGTCTGAGATATGGCTTTTTCTTTGCAACTCTGCCTAGAAGGTCAGCATCCCGGAGTCGCCTCTTCACTGTTGACGTTGAAACTGGTGTTTTGCGGGTACTATTTAATGAAGCTGCCAGTTGAGGACCTGTGAGGTGCCTGTTTCTCAAACTAGAGACACTAATGTATTTGTCCTCTTGCTCAGTTGTGCACCGGGGCCTCCCACTCCTCTTTCTATTCTGGTTAGAGACAGTTTGTACTGTTCTGTGAAGGGAGTAGTACACAGCGTTGTACGAGATCTTCAATTTCTTGGCAATTTCTCGCATAGAATAGCCTTCATTTCTCAGAACAAGAATAGACTGACGAGTTTCAGAAGAAAGTAATTTGTTTCTGACCATTTTGATCCTGTAATCGAACCCACAATTTGCTTTTCTTTCGAAAACAAGGACATTTCTAAGTGACCCCAAACTTTTGAATGGTAGTCTATTATCTAAGTGAGTTTCAGAGAAAGTCAGAATATGAATGTCATCTGTTACTAGCAAGTTATTGATTTCATGAACCTTGTTTCTTAAGCTACATACGTTTTAATGTGGGCAATTTTTAATACTTTTCCGGGATACTTGATTGTTTTTATTGCTTTACTTGGAAGCTTATCAGAAGTAGACATTACAATATTATTTATGTTTTGAGCTGATAATGCAGGGTGAGCTGCATATACTGGACTTCCTACTAGGGAAATCTGCCTCAGTGCGAACAGTTGCAGGACCCCAGCTAATGGGGATCCAAAATTATAACTCTAGCTCATAGACACATGATTACTTCATAAAATAGCTTTAGGATTGACATAGGCAGGCAGAATAGTTAGAGGGGCATACTTTAGGTTACTTCTGACTGCCAACACCCCAGAGATAATGGACATTTTGCATTATTACAACAACTCAGCAACAACTAAGCGACACAATGGTAGGGATTATCTGAGCAGGGCTTGGTCCAGCCAAGATTATTTGGATGGACTCCGTCATTCCTGTAGAACCTCTTCAGTTTCTCAAAAGGTGTCAAAGTTATCTATAAAAGTGATTTCCAACAGAGCTACAGTAATCTTTTAGCCAGATGTGTAACGCCAGTAGCCTGCTGAATCTCTCACACCCGCGGCCCAACGATGGTACTGGACCTGAAATAATTGGCAATTTTTTTGGGTATCTTTTCAGAGCTAGAACCGGTTCTTTTTTTAAATCTATTGTCGTGGAAATTGTTACACAGGGACACTCAAAGTAATAAATATAATAATAATAATATGCCATTTATCAGACGCTTTTATCCAAAGTGACTTACAGTCATGTGTGCATACATTTTTACGTATGGGTGGTCCTGGGGATTGAACCCACTACCTTGGCGTTACAAGCGCCATGCTCTACCAGCTGAGCTACAGAGGACCACGTCATGTGGTGCGACGGACCACTTAAATTAATCATTGTTTGTCAGCGCGATGGAGAGGTTCCAACAACGGCTGCGGAGGGCTGCCGTGGTTACACACGCTCTGCGGTTGAGAGGCCGGTTGGACGTACTGCCAAAACGATATTGGCGAGAAATGAACATTCAATTCTCTGGCAACAGCTCTGGTGGACATTCCTGCAGTCACATGCCAATTGCACGCTCCCACAAAACTTGAGACGTCAGTGGCATTGTGTTGTGTGAAAAAACGGCTAATTTATGTGGCCTTTTATTGGCCCCAGCACAAGGTGCACCTGTGTAATGATTGTGCTGTTTAATCAGCTTCTTGATATGCCACACCTGTCAGGTGGATGGATTGTCTTAGCAAAGGAGAAATGCTCACTAACAGGGATGTAAACAAATTTGTGCGCAAAATTGAGAAATAAGCTTTTTGTGCGTATGGAACATTTCAGGGATCTTTTATTTCAGCTTGTCAAACATGGGACCAACACTTTACATGTTGTGTATATATTTTTGTTCAGTAACACACAAACACACACACAGAACTCCAACAGTATTGGAACAGTGACACAGGTTGTTGTTGTTTTGGCTCTGTTCTCCAGAAATATTACAATGACTATGAGGTTAAAGACTGTCAAGCTTTAAGTTAAGGGTATTTTCATCCATATCGGGTGAACGGTTTAGAAAGTACAGCACTTTTTGTACATAGTCCCCCTCCCCCCCTCCCCCCCCCCCATTTTAAGGGAACCAAAAGTATTTAGGGGACCAAAAAGCACTCATCATTATTAATGATTCATTCAGGATGATCCGTAACCATGGTAACATCCACATTCATGTAGAAGTGTTTAGAAACATATTCTATTCTTATTTACAATAAAAGTGACTCCAAAATGACACAATACATTATTTACCCCTTACATCGTTCAGTGTGTGTGTGTGTGTATATAAAGTTGTATTTTATTGTCTCCTCCGTCAGGTGGTGAAGCTCCACACCAAGCTGGGGAAGCCCATCCCCTCCACAGAGCCCAGTGTAGTGACCCAGACCCCCACCTCCACCACGGCAGCCCCCTCCAAAACACCCTCCTCCTCCACCCCCACTGGCTCCACCACCACCGCCTCCTCCCTGCCCCCCTCCTCCAACTCCTCCTACCTGAAGCCGGTTAACATCGTCAGCCAGGGTGGTGCTGGGGCCGGACTGGGGAAGGGTCTAGCGGTGAACAACCTATCAGCAGCCACCACAGCTGTCAAGAAGGTCAACACCCCCAAGATCAACTTTGTCGGTAAGAAGGGGCTGTTGTTTCATTCCAGTACAACCCTCCTAAATAAAGATCCAAAACATCCAATCATTCACTGAAACTTGAAGTTAGCTTTTTCAATTCGGAGAATGTATTAAAAAAAAAATATTCAGGACCATTTATTGTTATGATTACCTTTTTTTGCCCCCTATTGAAATGGGTTTTGCGTGTGGAACATGGTCCCTGATGAAATGGGTTTTGCGTGTGGAACATGGTCCCTGATGAAATGGGTTTTGCGTGTGGAACATGGTCCCTGATGAAATGCTAGTGAAAAGAGGCTGTCTGCTCCAGGCTAGTCTGTGGTAGGGTAGCTGAGCTGTGTTGGCAGTACAGGCCAATGTGGAGCTGAATCGCTGCCAGTCGCTGAGGCTTTCAGACCGACTGTTCTGACAGTTTCTCATCTCGCTCGCTCGCTCGCTCGGGGATGTTAGCGCTTAACCGTTCATCGGTTAGCTGCCCAAAATAAATACATTTGACCGGTCATGCTTATCGGTCTATAGGGAAATTTGCATAATTTTAGTGGAATTAAATTGGTGTGTGTATTTTCATTAGTCGTCATGCATCTTATCACACGCCACAGCATTCAGAGACTAGTTAGAGGAGCATAATTAACTACCACCTGTCAGACAGCATTCAGAGACTAGTGAGATGAGGCATTAACTACCACCTGTCAGACAGCATTCAGAGACTAGTGAGATGAGGCATTAACTACCACCTGTCAGACAGCATTCAGAGACTAGTGAGATGAGGCATTAACTACCACCTGTCAGACAGCATTCAGAGACTAGTTAGAGGAGAGGCATTAACTACCACCTGTCAGACAGCATTCAGAGACTAGTTAGAGGAGAGGCATTAACTACCACCTGTCAGACAGCATTCAGAGACTAGTTAGAGGAGAGGCATTAACTACCACCTGTCAGACAGCATTCAGAGACTAGTGAGAGGAGAGGCATTAACTACCACCTGTCAGACAGCATTCAGAGACTAGTGAGATGAGGCATTAACTACCACCTGTCAGACAGCATTCAGAGACTAGTGAGAGGAGAGGCATTAACTACCACCTATCAGACAGCATTCAGAGACTAGTGAGATGAGGCATTAACTACCACCTGTCAGACAGCATTCAGAGACTAGTGAGATGAGAGGCATTAACTACCACCTGTCAGACAGCATTCAGAGCCTAGTGAGATGAGGCATTAACTACCACCTGTCAGACAGCATTCAGAGACTAGTGAGATGAGGCATTAACTACCACCTGTCAGACAGCATTCAGAGACTAGTGAGATGAGGCATTAACTACCACCTGTCAGACAGCATTCAGAGACTAGTGAGATGAGGCATTAACTACCACCTGTCAGACAGCATTCAGAGACTAGTTAGAGGAGAGGCATTAACTACCACCTGTCAGACAGCATTCAGAGACTAGTTAGAGGAGAGGCATTAACTACCACCTGTCAGACAGCATTCAGAGACTAGTTAGAGGAGAGGCATTAACTACCACCTGTCAGACAGCATTCAGAGACTAGTGAGAGGAGAGGCATTAACTACCACCTGTCAGACAGCATTCAGAGACTAGTGAGATGAGGCATTAACTACCACCTGTCAGACAGCATTCAGAGACTAGTGAGAGGAGAGGCATTAACTACCACCTATCAGACAGCATTCAGAGACTAGTGAGATGAGGCATTAACTACCACCTGTCAGACAGCATTCAGAGACTAGTGAGATGAGAGGCATTAACTACCACCTGTCAGACAGCATTCAGAGCCTAGTGAGATGAGGCATTAACTACCACCTGTCAGACAGCATTCAGAGACTAGTGAGATGAGGCATTAACTACCACCTGTCAGACAGCATTCAGAGACTAGTGAGATGAGGCATTAACTACCACCTGTCAGACAGCATTCAGAGACTAGTGAGATGAGGCATTAACTACCACCTGTCAGACAGCATTCAGAGACTAGTGAGATGAGGCATTAACTACCACCTGTCAGACAGCATTCAGAGACTAGTGAGATGAGGCATTAACTACCACCTGTCAGACAGCATTCAGAGACTAGTGAGATGAGGCATTAACTACCACCTGTCAGACAGCATTCAGAGACTAGTGAGATGAGGCATTAACTACCACCTGTCAGACAGCATTCAGAGACTAGTGAGATGAGGCATTAACTACCACCTGTCAGACAGCATTCAGAGACTAGTTAGATGAGAGGCATTAACTACCACCTGTCAGACAGCATTCAGAGACTAGTTAGATGAGAGGCATTAACTACCACCTGTCAGACAGCATTCAGAGACTAGTGAGATGAGAGGCATTAACTACCACCTGTCAGACAGCATTCAGAGACTAGTGAGATGAGAGGCATTAACTACCACCTGTCAGACAGCATTCAGAGACTAGTGAGATGAGGCATTAACTACCACCTGTCAGACAGCATTCAGAGACTAGTGAGATGAGGCATTAACTACCACCTGTCAGACAGCATTCAGAGACTAGTGAGATGAGGCATTAACTACCACCTGTCAGACAGCATTCAGAGACTAGTGAGATGAGGCATTAACTACCACCTGTCAGACAGCATTCAGAGACTAGTGAGATGAGAGGCATTAACTACCACCTGTCAGACAGCATTCAGAGACTAGTGAGATGAGAGGCATTAACTACCACCTGTCAGACAGCATTCAGAGCCTAGTGAGATGAGGCATTAACTACCACCTGTCAGACAGCATTCAGAGACTAGTGAGATGAGAGGCATTAACTACCACCTGTCAGACAGCATTCAGAGACTAGTGAGATGAGGCATTAACTACCACCTGTCAGACAGCATTCAGAGACTAGTTAGAGGAGAGGCATTAACTACCACCTGTCAGACAGCATTCAGAGACTAGTGAGATGAGAGGCATTAACTACCACCTGTCAGACAGCATTCAGAGACTAGTGAGATGAGGCATTAACTACCACCTGTCAGACAGCATTCAGAGACTAGTGAGATGAGGCATTAACTACCACCTGTCAGACAGCATTCAGAGACTAGTTAGAGGAGAGGCATTAACTACCACCTGTCAGACAGCATTCAGAGACTAGTAAGATGAGAGGCATTAACTACCACCTGTCAGACAGCATTCAGAGACTAGTGAGATGAGGCATTAACTACCACCTGTCAGACAGCATTCAGAGACTAGTGAGATGAGGCATTAACTACCACCTGTCAGACAGCATTCAGAGACTAGTTAGATGAGGGGCATTAACTACCACCTGTCAGACAGCATTCAGAGACTAGTTAGAGGAGAGGCATTAACTACCACCTGTCAGACAGCATTCAGAGACTAGTGAGATGAGGCATTAACTACCACCTGTCAGACAGCATTCAGAGACTAGTTAGAGGAGAGGCATTAACTACCACCTGTCAGACAGCATTCAGAGACTAGTGAGATGAGGCATTAACTACCACCTGTCAGACAGCATTCAGAGCCTAGTTAGATGAGAGGCATTAACTACCACCTGTCAGACAGCATTCAGAGACTAGTGAGATGAGGCATTAACTACCACCTGTCAGACAGCATTCAGAGCCTAGTTAGATGAGAGGCATTAACTACCACCTGTCAGACAGCATTCAGAGACTAGTTAGATGAGAGGCATTAACTACCACCTGTCAGACAGCATTCAGAGACTAGTGAGATGAGGCATTAACTACCACCTGTCAGACAGCATTCAGAGCCTAGTTAGAGGAGGCATTAACTACCACCTGTCAGACAGCATTCAGAGACTAGTGAGATGAGGCATTAACTACCACCTGTCAGACAGCATTCAGAGACTAGTGAGATGAGGCATTAACTACCACCTGTCAGACAGCATTCAGAGACTAGTGAGATGAGAGGCATTAACTACCACCTGTCAGACAGCATTCAGAGACTAGTGAGATGAGGCATTAACTACCACCTGTCAGACAGCATTCAGAGACTAGTGAGATGAGGCATTAACTACCACCTGTCAGACAGCATTCAGAGCCTAGTGAGATGAGAGGCATTAACTACCACCTGTCAGACAGCATTCAGAGACTAGTGAGATGAGAGGCATTAACTACCACCTGTCAGACAGCATTCAGAGACTAGTGAGATGAGGCATTAACTACCACCTGTCAGACAGCATTCAGAGACTAGTGAGATGAGGCATTAACTACCACCTGTCAGACAGCATTCAGAGACTAGTGAGATGAGGCATTAACTACCACCTGTCAGACAGCATTCAGAGACTAGTGAGATGAGAGGCATTAACTACCACCTGTCAGACAGCATTCAGAGACTAGTGAGATGAGGCATTAACTACCACCTGTCAGACAGCATTCAGAGACTAGTGAGAGGAGAGGCATTAACTACCACCTGTCAGACAGCATTCAGAGACTAGTTAGATGAGGCATTATAATATAATAATAATAATAATAATATGCCATTTAGCAGACGCTTTCATCCAAAGCGACTTACAGTCATGCGTGCATACATTTTTTTTTTTTTGTGTATGGGTGGTCCCGGGGATCGAACCCACTACCTTGGCGTTACAAGCGCCGTGCTCTACCAGCTGAGCATTAACTACCACCTGTCAGACAGCATTCAGAGCCTAGTGAGATGAGGCATTAACTACCACCTGTCAGACAGCATTCAGAGACTAGTGAGATGAGGCATTAACTACCACCTGTCAGACAGCATTCAGAGACTAGTGAGATGAGGCATTAACTACCACCTGTCAGACAGCATTCAGAGACTAGTTAGAGGAGAGGCATTAACTACCACCTGTCAGACAGCATTCAGAGACTAGTTAGAGGAGAGGCATTAACTACCACCTGTCAGACAGCATTCAGAGACTAGTGAGATGAGGCATTAACTACCACCTGTCAGACAGCATTCAGAGACTAGTGAGATGAGAGGCATTAACTACCACCTGTCAGACAGCATTCAGAGACTAGTTAGATGAGAGGCATTAACTACCACCTGTCAGACAGCATACAGAGACTAGTGAGATGAGAGGCATTAACTACCACCTGTCAGACAGCATTCAGAGACTAGTGAGATGAGAGGCATTAACTACCACCTGTCAGACAGCATTCAGAGACTAGTGAGATGAGGCATTAACTACCACCTGTCAGACAGCATTCAGAGACTAGTTAGAGGAGAGGCATTAACTACCACCTGTCAGACAGCATTCAGAGACTAGTGAGATGAGGCATTAACTACCACCTGTCAGACAGCATTCAGAGACTAGTGAGATGAGGCATTAACTACCACCTGTCAGACAGCATTCAGAGACTAGTTAGAGGAGAGGCATTAACTACCACCTGTCAGACAGCATTCAGAGACTAGTGAGATGAGAGGCATTAACTACCACCTGTCAGACAGCATTCAGAGACTAGTGAGATGAGAGGCATTAACTACCACCTGTCAGACAGCATTCAGAGACTAGTGAGATGAGAGGCATTAACTACCACCTGTCAGACAGCATTCAGAGACTAGTTAGAGGAGAGGCATTAACTACCACCTGTCAGACAGCATTCAGAGCCTAGTGAGATGAGGCATTAACTACCACCTGTCAGACAGCATTCAGAGACTAGTGAGATGAGAGGCATTAACTACCACCTGTCAGACAGCATTCAGAGACTAGTTAGAGGAGAGGCATTAACTACCACCTGTCAGACAGCATTCAGAGACTAGTGAGATGAGAGGCATTAACTACCACCTGTCAGACAGCATTCAGAGACTAGTGAGATGAGAGGCATTAACTACCACCTGTCAGACAGCATTCAGAGACTAGTGAGATGAGAGGCATTAACTACCACCTGTCAGACAGCATTCAGAGACTAGTTAGAGGAGAGGCATTAACTACCACCTGTCAGACAGCATTCAGAGCCTAGTGAGATGAGGCATTAACTACCACCTGTCAGACAGCATTCAGAGACTAGTGAGATGAGGCATTAACTACCACCTGTCAGACAGCATTCAGAGACTAGTGAGATGAGGCATTAACTACCACCTGTCAGACAGCATTCAGAGACTAGTGAGATGAGAGGCATTAACTACCACCTGTCAGACAGCATTCAGAGACTAGTGAGATGAGGCATTAACTACCACCTGTCAGACAGCATTCAGAGACTAGTGAGAGGAGAGGCATTAACTACCACCTGTCAGACAGCATTCAGAGACTAGTTAGATGAGGCATTATAATATAATAATAATAATAATAATATGCCATTTAGCAGACGCTTTCATCCAAAGCGACTTACAGTCATGCGTGCATACATTTTTTTTTTTTTGTGTATGGGTGGTCCCGGGGATCGAACCCACTACCTTGGCGTTACAAGCGCCGTGCTCTACCAGCTGAGCATTAACTACCACCTGTCAGACAGCATTCAGAGCCTAGTGAGATGAGGCATTAACTACCACCTGTCAGACAGCATTCAGAGACTAGTGAGATGAGGCATTAACTACCACCTGTCAGACAGCATTCAGAGACTAGTGAGATGAGGCATTAACTACCACCTGTCAGACAGCATTCAGAGACTAGTTAGAGGAGAGGCATTAACTACCACCTGTCAGACAGCATTCAGAGACTAGTTAGAGGAGAGGCATTAACTACCACCTGTCAGACAGCATTCAGAGACTAGTGAGATGAGGCATTAACTACCACCTGTCAGACAGCATTCAGAGACTAGTGAGATGAGAGGCATTAACTACCACCTGTCAGACAGCATTCAGAGACTAGTTAGATGAGAGGCATTAACTACCACCTGTCAGACAGCATACAGAGACTAGTGAGATGAGAGGCATTAACTACCACCTGTCAGACAGCATTCAGAGACTAGTGAGATGAGAGGCATTAACTACCACCTGTCAGACAGCATTCAGAGACTAGTGAGATGAGGCATTAACTACCACCTGTCAGACAGCATTCAGAGACTAGTTAGAGGAGAGGCATTAACTACCACCTGTCAGACAGCATTCAGAGACTAGTGAGATGAGAGGCATTAACTACCACCTGTCAGACAGCATTCAGAGACTAGTGAGATGAGGCATTAACTACCACCTGTCAGACAGCATTCAGAGACTAGTGAGATGAGGCATTAACTACCACCTGTCAGACAGCATTCAGAGACTAGTTAGAGGAGAGGCATTAACTACCACCTGTCAGACAGCATTCAGAGACTAGTGAGATGAGAGGCATTAACTACCACCTGTCAGACAGCATTCAGAGACTAGTGAGATGAGAGGCATTAACTACCACCTGTCAGACAGCATTCAGAGACTAGTGAGATGAGAGGCATTAACTACCACCTGTCAGACAGCATTCAGAGACTAGTTAGAGGAGAGGCATTAACTACCACCTGTCAGACAGCATTCAGAGCCTAGTGAGATGAGGCATTAACTACCACCTGTCAGACAGCATTCAGAGACTAGTGAGATGAGAGGCATTAACTACCACCTGTCAGACAGCATTCAGAGACTAGTTAGAGGAGAGGCATTAACTACCACCTGTCAGACAGCATTCAGAGACTAGTGAGATGAGAGGCATTAACTACCACCTGTCAGACAGCATTCAGAGACTAGTGAGATGAGGCATTAACTACCACCTGTCAGACAGCATTCAGAGACTAGTGAGATGAGAGGCATTAACTACCACCTGTCAGACAGCATTCAGAGACTAGTTAGAGGAGAGGCATTAACTACCACCTGTCAGACAGCATTCAGAGACTAGTTAGAGGAGAGGCATTAACTACCACCTGTCAGACAGCATTCAGAGACTAGTGAGATGAGGCATTAACTACCACCTGTCAGACAGCATTCAGAGACTAGTGAGATGAGGCATTAACTACCACCTGTCAGACAGCATTCAGAGACTAGTGAGATGAGAGGCATTAACTACCACCTGTCAGACAGCATTCAGAGACTAGTGAGATGAGAGGCATTAACTACCACCTGTCAGACAGCATTCAGAGACTAGTGAGATGAGAGGCATTAACTACTACCTGTCAGACAGCATTCAGAGACTAGTTAGAGGAGAGGCATTAACTACCACCTGTCAGACAGCATTCAGAGACTAGTGAGATGAGAGGCATTAACTACCACCTGTCAGACAGCATTCAGAGACTAGTGAGATGAGAGGCATTAACTACCTACCTGTCAGACAGCATTCAGAGACTAGTTAGAGGAGAGGCATTAACTACCACCTGTCAGACAGCATTCAGAGACTAGTGAGATGAGAGGCATTAACTACCACCTGTCAGACAGCATTCAGAGACTAGTGAGATGAGAGGCATTAACTACCACCTGTCAGACAGCATTCAGAGACTAGTGAGATGAGAGGCATTAACTACCACCTGTCAGACAGCATTCAGAGACTAGTGAGAGGAGAGGCATTAACTACCACCTGTCAGACAGCATTCAGAGACTAGTGAGATGAGGCATTAACTACCACCTGTCAGACAGCATTCAGAGACTAGTGAGATGAGAGCATTAACTACCACCTGTCAGACAGCATTCAGAGACTAGTGAGATGAGAGGCATTAACTACCACCTGTCAGACAGCATTCAGAGACTAGTGAGAGGAGAGGCATTAACTACCACCTGTCAGACAGCATTCAGAGACTAGTGAGATGAGAGGCATTAACTACCACCTGTCAGACAGCATTCAGAGACTAGTTAGAGGAGCATAATTAACTACCACCTGTCAGACAGCATTCAGAGACTAGTGAGATGAGAGGCATTAACTACCACCTGTCAGACAGCATTCAGAGACTAGTTAGAGGAGAGGCATTAACTACCACCTGTCAGACAGCATTCAGAGACTAGTGAGATGAGAGGCATTAACTACCACCTGTCAGACAGCATTCAGAGACTAGTGAGATGAGGCATTAACTACCACCTGTCAGACAGCATTCAGAGACTAGTTAGAGGAGAGGCATTAACTACCACCTGTCAGACAGCATTCAGAGACTAGTGAGATGAGAGGCATTAACTACCACCTGTCAGACAGCATTCAGAGACTAGTGAGATGAGGCATTAACTACCACCTGTCAGACAGCATTCAGAGACTAGTGAGATGAGGCATTAACTACCACCTGTCAGACAGCATTCAGAGACTAGTGAGATGAGAGGCATTAACTACCACCTGTCAGACAGCATTCAGAGACTAGTGAGATGAGGCATTAACTACCACCTGTCAGACAGCATTCAGAGACTAGTGAGATGAGGCATTAACTACCACCTGTCAGACAGCATTCAGAGACTAGTGAGATGAGAGGCATTAACTACCACCTGTCAGACAGCATTCAGAGACTAGTGAGATGAGAGGCATTAACTACCACCTGTCAGACAGCATTCAGAGACTAGTGAGATGAGAGGCATTAACTACCACCTGTCAGACAGCATTCAGAGACTAGTGAGATGAGGCATTAACTACCACCTGTCAGACAGCATTCAGAGACTAGTGAGATGAGAGGCATTAACTACCACCTGTCAGACAGCATTCAGAGACTAGTGAGAGGAGAGGCATTAACTACCACCTGTCAGACAGCATTCAGAGACTAGTGAGATGAGAGGCATTAACTACCACCTGTCAGACAGCATTCAGAGACTAGTGAGATGAGGCATTAACTACCACCTGTCAGACAGCATTCAGAGACTAGTGAGATGAGGCATTAACTACCACCTGTCAGACAGCATTCAGAGACTAGTTAGATGAGAGGCATTAACTACCACCTGTCAGACAGCATTCAGAGACTAGTGAGATGAGGCATTAACTACCACCTGTCAGACAGCATTCAGAGACTAGTGAGATGAGGCATTAACTACCACCTGTCAGACAGCATTCAGAGACTAGTGAGATGAGAGGCATTAACTACCACCTGTCAGACAGCATTCAGAGACTAGTGAGATGAGAGGCATTAACTACCACCTGTCAGACAGCATTCAGAGACTAGTGAGAGGAGAGGCATTAACTACCACCTGTCAGACAGCATTCAGAGCCTAGTGAGATGAGGCATTAACTACCACCTGTCAGACAGCATTCAGAGACTAGTGAGATGAGGCATTAACTACCACCTGTCAGACAGCATTCAGAGACTAGTGAGATGAGAGCATTAACTACCACCTGTCAGACAGCATTCAGAGACTAGTGAGATGAGAGGCATTAACTACCACCTGTCAGACAGCATTCAGAGACTAGTGAGATGAGGCATTAACTACCACCTGTCAGACAGCATTCAGAGACTAGTGAGATGAGAGGCATTAACTACCACCTGTCAGACAGCATTCAGAGCCTAGTGAGATGAGAGGCATTAACTACCACCTGTCAGACAGCATTCAGAGACTAGTGAGAGGAGAGGCATTAACTACCACCTGTCAGACAGCATTCAGAGACTAGTGAGATGAGAGGCATTAACTACCACCTGTCAGACAGCATTCAGAGACTAGTGAGAGGAGAGGCATTAACTACCACCTGTCAGACAGCATTCAGAGACTAGTGAGAGGAGAGGCATTAACTACCACCTGTCAGACAGCATTCAGAGACTAGTGAGATGAGGCATTAACTACCACCTGTCAGACAGCATTCAGAGACTAGTGAGATGAGAGGCATTAACTACCACCTGTCAGACAGCATTCAGAGACTAGTGAGAGGAGAGGCATTAACTACCACCTGTCAGACAGCATTCAGAGACTAGTGAGATGAGGCATTAACTACCACCTGTCAGACAGCATTCAGAGACTAGTGAGATGAGAGGCATTAACTACCACCTGTCAGACAGCATTCAGAGCCTAGTGAGATGAGAGGCATTAACTACCACCTGTCAGACAGCATTCAGAGCCTAGTGAGATGAGAGGCATTAACTACCACCTGTCAGACAGCATTCAGAGACTAGTGAGAGGAGAGGCATTAACTACCACCTGTCAGACAGCATTCAGAGACTAGTTAGAGGAGAGGCATTAACTACCACCTGTCAGACAGCATTCAGAGACTAGTGAGATGAGGCATTAACTACCACCTGTCAGACAGCATTCAGAGACTAGTGAGATGAGAGGCATTAACTACCACCTGTCAGACAGCATTCAGAGACTAGTGAGAGGAGAGGCATTAACTACCACCTGTCAGACAGCATTCAGAGACTAGTGAGATGAGAGGCATTAACTACCACCTGTCAGACAGCATTCAGAGCCTAGTGAGATGAGGCATTAACTACCACCTGTCAGACAGCATTCAGAGACTAGTGAGATGAGAGGCATTAACTACCACCTGTCAGACAGCATTCAGAGACTAGTGAGATGAGGCATTAACTACCACCTGTCAGACAGCATTCAGAGACTAGTGAGAGGAGAGGCATTAACTACCACCTGTCAGACAGCATTCAGAGACTAGTGAGATGAGGCATTAACTACCACCTGTCAGACAGCATTCAGAGACTAGTGAGAGGAGAGGCATTAACTACCACCTGTCAGACAGCATTCAGAGACTAGTGAGATGAGGCATTAACTACCACCTGTCAGACAGCATTCAGAGACTAGTGAGAGGAGAGGCATTAACTACCACCTGTCAGACAGCATTCAGAGACTAGTGAGATGAGAGGCATTAACTACCACCTGTCAGACAGCATTCAGAGACTAGTGAGAGGAGAGGCATTAACTACCACCTGTCAGACAGCATTCAGAGACTAGTGAGATGAGAGGCATTAACTACCACCTGTCAGACAGCATTCAGAGACTAGTGAGATGAGAGGCATTAACTACCACCTGTCAGACAGCATTCAGAGACTAGTGAGATGAGGCATTA
This sequence comes from Coregonus lavaretus, assembly GCF_964263955.1. Classification (NCBI taxonomy): domain Eukaryota; kingdom Metazoa; phylum Chordata; class Actinopteri; order Salmoniformes; family Salmonidae; genus Coregonus; species Coregonus lavaretus. The sequence goes on from NW_028161302.1 coordinate 22,215, forward strand.
ACTACCACCTGTCAGACAGCATTCAGAGACTAGTGAGAGGAGAGGCATTAACTACCACCTGTCAGACAGCATTCAGAGACTAGTTAGAGGAGGGGCATTAACTACCACCTGTCAGACAGCATTCAGAGACTAGTGAGATGAGGCATTAACTACCACCTGTCAGACAGCATTCAGAGACTAGTGAGATGAGGCATTAACTACCACCTGTCAGACAGCATTGAGACTAGTGAGATGAGGCATTAACTACCACCTGTCAGACAGCATTCAGAGACTAGTGAGATGAGAGGCATTAACTACCACCTGTCAGACAGCATTCAGAGACTAGTGAGATGAGGCATTAACTACCACCTGTCAGACAGCATTCAGAGACTAGTGAGA